>NW_023270377.1:14465584-14574854 GCF_011800145.1 Mirounga leonina
AAAGAAAGAAAGAAAGAAAGAAAGAAAGAAAGAAAGAAAGAAAGAAAAGATGATTCCAAATAGTATGAGTGTGGGTATAGAGCAGGTTTAAGTGGGCCTTGGCCAATTTATTTTGCTTTTATTTTCCTTTTTTGTGTATGGAAAAAATACTTTATATAATAAAAATTTATGTTTAATAACAGTGAAAGCACCTTTTAATATGTATAAATGCAAAAGTCAAAGTGGTAACAAATCATCGTATCACAGTTTAGTTGGCAGTACTCTTTCCTTTTTTAAGGGTACACAATCCTTTTTTAAGGGTGCCTTACAATCAATGGCATTTTAGATTTAGTGAAATCCTGTACTGGACATTTTAAATAAATTATCTCATGTGATTTCATTTTTTAAAATATTTTTTAAGATGTATTTATTTATTTGAGAGAGAGAGAAATTGGGTAGGGGAGTAGGCAGAGGGAGAGAGAAACTTAAGCAGGCTTCCCACTGAGCACAGAGCTCCAGGTGGGGCTTGATCTCACCACCCTGAGATCGTGATCTGAGCCGAAACCAAGAGTCAGATGTTTAACCAACTGCACCACCCATGTGAATCCATTCTTGAAACAATTCAAAGCTGCATAAAGTAACAGTGAATTAGGAATCCTCTGGTTATAAGACCAAACTATTAGTCCTGAATGCATAGCAGAACTCCAACTCAATATTGGTTTCAACAATAAAAGAAACATAAAATTTCATGTAACTCCAAAGTCCAGAAAGCATCCGGGGCTTCTGCCAAGGTTTAATCCAGCAGTTAAAATAACACAAATCATGGGGCGCCTGGGTGGCTCAGATGATTAAGCATCTGCCTTTGGCTCAGGTCATGATCCCAGGGTCCTGGGATCAAGTCCCACATCGGGCTCCTGACTCAGCGGGGAGTCTGCTTCTTCCTCTCCCTCTGCCTCTCTCACTGCTCATGCTCTCTCTCTCTCTGTATCTCTGTGTCTCAAATGAATAAATAAAATCTTTAAAAAATAAAAATAAAAATAAATAATAAAATAAAATAACACAAATCAAAGGTCTGGTTTCTTCTCATCATTCTGCTGAATCAGCTGTAGATGAGCCTCATCTTCAGGTTGACTTTCCTCAAAATAGTGAGATGAATGCAGTAATTCTAGACTTTATATTTTCACACATACCAGTCAAGTGGGATGGGCTGAATCACGTCCCTCCAAAATCCATATATTGAAGCCCTAACCCCCAGTACTTCAGAATATGACCATATTTGGTGACCAGGCCCTTATAAAGAATTAATTAGGCTAAAATGAAACCTAGATGATGGGCCCTCATCCAATCTGACTGCAGTCCTTAAAAGAAGGGAATTTGGATACATAAAGAGACAACTGACAGGTGTGCACGCAGAGGAAATACCTGGTGAAGACACAGTAAGAAGGTTACTCCCTGCAACCCAAGAAGAGAGGCTTTAGGAGAAACCGAACTTGCCGACACCTCGAGCTTGGACTTCTGAACTCCAGAGCTGTGAGAAAATAAAATGTCTGTGTGTAAGCCACCCCACCTGTGGTACTGTGTTCCAGCGGCCCCAGCAGACTCATGCACAAGGGAAGAGAGACACTCTTCTGGAAGCTGCTACAGAAGGGAGGAAATATCTCAAGGACAGCAAATATCTCCATCAAATTACATTGGTTCTGATTAATTAGCAAAGGATGGGATTGATCCATTTGCTTTGGCTAATCAAGGCTCACCTCTAGAGCAGGGGTAAAGTCAATATCACCCAAACCATGGTATAACATGGTTTCCCCTGGATGGTTCCCCAAATGAAATTCGTACTGGGTACAGTTCCCAGGAAGAGACACAGATGCTGAGCACTGAGGCTTAGCAAGACCTAGTGTCTTTCCCAGCTTGTAAGTCAATAACAACAGTCTTTCAACCTGGCTTTGCTTCGCTCCATGACTTAGTGTTTGCCACACCTTACAGCATCTTTCCTGTGTGAAGAAGAATCCTCTACTTTCCCCCAGTTTAAGAAAGCTTTCTCCACAAGGAACTGACCTTGGAAGGAAACAGGCTTATGAATGGAGAAAGGTGGATTGTTTTCCCTAGCAGCATCCAAAATTAAAAATAAAAACAAAAAAACCTAGAAATTATTAAAAGAAAAAGAAAGTAACCTCATCCATTGATCACAATTAAGCGTTTTCTTCCCTTTTTTTTTAAAGATTTTATTTATTTACTTGAGAGAGAGAGAGTGAGAGAGAGAGAGAGAGTACATGAGAGGGGGTAGGGTTAGAGGGAGAAGCAGACTCCCTGCCAAGCAGGGAGCCCAATGTGGGACTCGATTCCGGGACTCCGGGATCATGACCTGAGCCGAAGGCAGTCGCTTAACCAACTGAGCCACCCAGGCGCCCTTTCTTCCCGTTTTAAAAATCCATACCATGCAACAGGATACAAAGCAGTTTTTAAAATTGCCATCTGAGGATGTAATGTCCACAAGTGGTCCTGAGATCAATACAGCATTTCCTTTGTGTTTTTCCCAACCTCCTTTCTTTCCATCAGTAGAGGAAGAATAAAGTGCTTTGGTCAGTTTATATTACAGAGATAGGTAAATACATTTCTTTGATCCACACAGCTCACAAACCTTCTCAGAACAATTTTTGGTCAAGTGGAACTTCTCATTTCTATACTGACAAAAAGATATTACTGATGACAGCCTGGAGGACTTGTTGGACCTTAAAATGTTGGGAATTATGAAAAAGTCATTCATCCCTTTCCTGCATGCTTGGATTGTCTAAAAGCTAGCTCGGAATGAGAACCCACATGGAGGGGCATTGAGCTTCGGCGCCATCCCAAGGAGGGTGAACATGTTGTCGTGCTTTTGTGGGAAGTGATATTAACCCCTAGACACTGTGTGAGTCCCATTGTGCCACAGCTGCTTTTAGATTTCAAGGTGTATATAATTCAATCTCTTCATGTCTGACAAATCAGTTTTCTTACCACTGATCACAAAGCTTTGATTTGTTCCCTCCTATTTTCAGTAACACCCATTCTTCTTTGAACACAGTCATTAACTATCCATCAAGCAGGTCTCAGTAATGAGCATTTTTCTCAGTCTCTCTGCAAACTCTAACCTACCTACAGATTCTTTATGAGACAAGCTAGAAATCCTACTGCTATGGGTGGTGGGGGGAAGGGTGGGGGGAGCAGTCACTGAGGAAATATGAAGAGTAACGTTGGAAACACCCAGTCTATATGACAGCAAAGGCTCTACCAAGGTCCTTTGCTTTCTCTGTTGAACATCGAGTGACATTTGGGCAGTGTGCGGTGGGGAGATTTTATTGTTATCCAAGATAGGTTTTTGTCCTTACATCATAGCACAGTTGAAATATAAAACTGCATGAAACAGTGGCAAGAGATCTAGAATAGAAATCCAGAAGTGTGATTCTAACATGGCTCTGTTCTAATCAGCTGGCCTCAGGTTCTTTTTTTTTTAAGATTTTATTTATTTATTTGAGAGAGAAGAGAGAGTGTGAGTATGAGCAGTGGGCAGGGGCAGAGGGAGGGGGAGGGGCAGAGGGAGAGGGACAAGCAGGCTCCCACTGAGCAGGGCGCCTGACCCGGGGCTCGGTTCCTGGACCCCAAGATCATGACCTGAGCTGAAGTCAGATGCTTAACTTACTGAACCACCCAGGCACCCCGTCCTCAGGTTCTTTTTTGTAAAATGAGGGAGTCCATTCTGGCTTTTAGTCTATCAAATAAATGTTTATTGAGTCTCTGTTTCATGCCAGGCACCATGCAAGGTGTCCTAACTGAGAAAACACATGCAGCACTGATCTCAAGGAGCTTACAATCGTATGGGAACAGGTAAGTGAGCAGACACCTGTGGCATGAAGGCCTAAGTGCTGATAGCATTTACCATAGAGCCCTAGATGATAAACGTCACATATTATTAAAAATATTATTCACATATAAATAAAACTTTATATAGTCTATTAATATCTTTATTTTAATTACAGATAATCCGAGTATAGAACCCCAAGTTTGTAGAGACCTTTGGTTAGGTACTATCCAAAGTACTATCCAGTACTTCAGTGCTATACAAGGTAGAACTTTCTAAAGACAAATAACATTAAAAACTAATCAGAATTTTTCAAAATAAAATGCTTATCAAATAAAATTCAATATATCAAAATATGATAATAATTAAATCTTTTAAAACTTGAAAATGTATATGTTATACTTTTAAACCATACCCAGAAAGTAGAAACTTTTTTATAGATTCATGCCATTTCCAGATTGAGTGCTTCTAGAACCATATCATAAAAGACACTGGTTTTTCAACTA
Source organism: Mirounga leonina (assembly GCF_011800145.1). Taxonomy (NCBI): domain Eukaryota; kingdom Metazoa; phylum Chordata; class Mammalia; order Carnivora; family Phocidae; genus Mirounga; species Mirounga leonina. Next base: position 14,469,908 of record NW_023270377.1, read on the forward strand.
AAACACTTTAATTGTAATACATTTTTATTAAAATTCTATTCTGCAAAACATTTACTTAAAGCCTTAGCTATTTACTTTTACTGTAGAAATCCGAATTCTGACATGGAATTAAATATTCCATGCCCCTAGTTCCCAATTTTTCATTCTTTAGTAACTATTTATCACAGGGTAACACACTCACATGTGTGCGCGTGCGCACACACACGCAAATACATTCTTTAGATGTTAGGTACACAGTAATTTTTCCAGTTTTATTTTGCTGTATAGTTTGTTAGGATTAGCTTTTTCAATTTAAATGCATGTCTCCACCTCCATCCAAAAAATTCCACAAATCTAAGATAAATGTTATGGCAGGAGAAAAAAAAAAAGAAAACTCAATCTCCCATCTTTCTAAAACTTGGGCTCTTGCTATTTTGTACTGTTTTAAACATTTTTTTTAAATAGTCCAATCTCTGGCACAATCCTCTTACCAATTACTTTGGGTGTGGTTTCTTACCACAAGTTAAACTTCTCTTTTTGAGTTTACTGTTCTATAGGTAGAGAAATAGGAAAAACAGGAATTGCTTTAAACAGTTAGATGCATTTTTAGTTATTCAGTTTAGACATTTGGTATTACCCTGAACTGTAGCTAAAAAATTAAACAAACCATATTCTATCAAAATCTTCAAATATAAATTAGCAATACTTCATATTTTTCCCATATATATCTTGTTTGTTTGGAAGGCACATTTCCAAATAAGTGGGTTTTAAGATTATACATTTGAGATACTCCAAGCTAGCTCTTTTTTTTTTTTTCAGATAATAAAATCTTTTACCTGAAAGCCAGAACAAGTTAAGACAGAGTTGCTTAAATTCCAACATCTACTTAATGTCTCCTGTTAAATTAAGATTCTTTGCCTGAAACAGCAATAATTCTTCTACCTCTGGCTTCTTGATGATCTCAGCTTACTATGAAGAAAGAGAGTTATTCCATTTTGATCTATTTCCAACTGCTCAAAGGTTAAGAATTGGAAAGTGGAGGAGTTAATTTCAGTAAACAGACTTTTTCTGGGAAGAAATCTTTGGTCCAGTTACTGTAGGGGGGCAGCCACAGCTGGTTATTTCTAGGAGAGCCCTGCTCAGGGCTCAGACTTCAGTGATAATGCTCTGGGTGCCTAATCTGATACTGAGGCAGTCTGATCAATGATCCCCTGCCACCCCAGAAAAGAGAAATCTGGAGCTTATGAGAGCTTGTTATAGGGGTGACTGAAAGTAGAGGAGCAAACTAGAATTTTCTGAGGTTTGTATGAGCATTCACCTTCTTAGTTGCCAGGGTTTTGTGTGTGTGTTTATTTGTTCTTACTATAGTTATATTTTCATGATTGTGGTTGTAGGGAGGCTCTGGGACATGTACCTTCTCTAAAGTGTAAGGATTTGGTCACTAGCTCTTGAGCTATTTTTCTGAATGTCCCTGAGTTTCTTTTTCTGATTACGGTCTTTAATGAGTATGTTTTTACAACTTCTCCTAAATACCTATTAGTTCTCATAACAACCCTCAAGGTAGTACTGATTTTATTCCCACTTTACAAATGAAGAGACTGATGCATATATTGCTAATTAACTTTCCCATGGCCCCACAAATGATAGTGATAGGTTTGAAAATCCAAGAAATTCCAGAGCCTGTCACTTTAAGAAGTAAGAATAACTCTGATTAGAGGGACCATTCTCTCCACTCTGCTCCTAGTACATCTCAAGATATCCACCCTGTTCCCATTATATGCTAAGATATCTAACCTGTTCGCAGCATATCCCAGGAGTCCAAGACAAATAATGGTGGATCCTTCCCTGGAAAACCTAAATGGCCCTAAATAAAAGTCCCTTATAATAGGACAAATTGGCCAATACGTAACCTTGCATTTGGGGGCTCTGCCCAAGCTCAGAGAGCTGCACATTAGTTTTGTAGGCTTCACCCTTAAATATGAACAGATAACCAAAGATCACCAGATATTTGAGGAAATACACAAATTTGAAAGAAAAATATAAGATCCAGAAAAAGTAAAATCAATATTTTAACTAGAAGAAAACTTCAAAAGTATAATTAATATTCTCTGAGTGATAACAGAAGATATTGCATCTATAAAGAAAAAAACAGTGCTATGCAAAAGGAATGATCATACCAAACAACATGAAAAATATATATAACCCAGTATAAGAGAAAACAAAGACTATGAACCAATAAATATTTTTTTAAAAAAGAAAATATAAATGGCTAAGGTCACTAGTGATGAGAAAAATGAGAATTAAAACCTATACTTATTGGTACAACTTCACAATCATTAAATTGGAGAAAATTCAAAAGTCTGACAATATTAAGTGTGGGATGGGATGGGATGACAAAAATGTCACAGTAGGAAAGTAAATCTTTAAAGCAGTACCTTGCCAACTTCGAGGTAAGCTTATCCTATGCCTAGCAATTCCACTTTCAGGTATGAACCCTGGAAAATCTCTTAAAGATGTACACAAGGAATCTTGAACAAAATGTTCATGGTGACATTATTTGAAATAGCAAAAAAGAAAAAAGAAAGAAAGAAAAAGAAAAGGAGAAATAACCAAAATGTCCATCAAGAGGAATACGGATCAGTCAAATGTACTACAGTCATGTAGTACATGGGCTCTCTGAAAATGAATAAATGAGAGCTACATATATCACTATGAGTAAGCCTCACAAACACAGTTTTGAGCAAAAAAGCAAGTTACATTACAGTTGTTATAATATGATGCCATTTATATAAAATATTTAAGAATATAAAATATATAGGGAAAAATGTAATAAAGCCATAAAAAAAATATCCATGGCAGTCATAAAGACCAATACAGTTACCACTGGAAAGAAAAAGAAGGTGCTATAATTAGGAAATTATTTAGAAGGATTTCAACTCTATTTGTAGTGATTTTTTTTAATTAGCAGTGTGTATTATTCATTTTTCTCTCTACCTCTTTATGTGTCTGTAAGTTTTTTTAAATAAATAATTACAAAATAAGAAAATCTCTTAGAAATGAAAAAAATACAGTTAAATTAAATATAAGGATTTAAAAATAAGGTAAAGATCACTTCCCATAATAGTGATAAAAAATAAAAATAATGAAAATTTTTGAGTTTAGAAAACTAAAATTACAAAGTCCAACATCTATCTAACAGGAATTCCAGAAAAGAAACAGAAACCAAGAGGAAGAAGTTATCAAAGAGATAATACAAAAAACCAAACTAAAAAATCCCAGAACTGAAGAACATGGATCTTCAGCATAAACAAGTTAAGTGAGAGTGTGGCAAAGTTCATGAAAAAGATTCACACCAAACATCTTACTGTGAAATTTAAGTACACTAAAGATTAAAAAAAAATAGCACTAAACCTTCAAATGATTTTCAATGAAAATTCTATGCCACAACTGCTAACCAAATGTCAGAGTGGAACTTCAAGAACTCAAAAAATTAACTCACATGAGAAAAAAAAAAATCTTAGTGAAGTAGCAATCATATTAAAAAGGCAAAATAATGTAAACAAAAATCGTAATACAACGTATTGACAAGCTATAGGAAGATGAACTGGGCATATGGGTGGCTTAGTGGAGCTAAATCCTTAGCCAACATAACAGAAATCTTAAAAGATAATGTCTCTTGTTGAAAATTTATCAAATGGAAAATTTGAGCATTTTATTTATAAGTTTGAAGGAATATAAAAAATAATTAGCTAAAAGAGTTGAAAACAGTTACCCTTCGGAGTAGAGCTGATGAATTGGGGAAAAGTAAAGAAAAGGACTGCAAATTTTTTCATTGTAAGTTTATAAACATTACTTGACTATTTGACTATATGCAGATATCACTTGTATTCAAATTAAGTTAAATTTAATTCAATTATAATTAATTAAACAAAAATACCCATAAAGAATTTTTTGCAAGTAATTTTAAAGGATTTACAAATAACTTAAAACACATTCATGGACCATACGGTCCAGTTCAAGGAGAAAGTTAAAGGAGTATCAGAGGAGACTGAAGGAGATGGAATCCAGGACACAGGTGGAAGGGTTTTTTTTTTTAAGATTTTATTTATTCTTTTGAGAGAGAAAGAGAGCACGAGCAGGGTGAGGGGCAGAGGGAGAAGCAAACTCCCTGCTGAGCAGGGAGCCCAATGCTGGGTTCGATCCCAGGACTCTGGGATCATGACCCAAGCCAAAGGCAGACACTTAACTGACTGAGGCACCTAGGCGCCCCCCCCAGAAGGGTTGTTTTTGACAGAAAATGAGCACAACTTCCATGGTAACAAATGAAAAGGGAAAAGGCTGGATATGGATATGGCTTTGATGACAGAAGTTGAGGAAATCCCCATCTAAAGATAATGTCAGAGAATGAGAGTGAAGAAGGAGGGAGGGAATGGAGGTCTTGAGAGTATAAAGGAAACCTTGACCTTAGAATCGTCCTCTGTCAGAGTTTTGTACTGACTGTCATTTGTGCTGTGATAACTATGGTAGCAAGACAGAGCAGGGTGGTGGGAAGTGAGGCTCATGCCCCCTTCAACAAAATCTCTCTCTGAAGCATCCCTAAAGAAACATTCAAATAATCACCTGCACCTTAAAAAATTACACTGTCTACACCTTCAAGACAAGATTTCTAGGCCACCCTTTCAAAAAGACTGTTACCCCTAAGCCATCCTCCTGTTCAGAAATTTGAGAGTTCCAATGATTAATACAATAAGAAATTGAATACATATGATCAAGAAAGGACTCTGATCTTTTTGAACACTGGCAATGCTACGAGTTTTAGCTCACACAGAGCCACTCTCTCCCAGATTATCCAGTACAATCAATCCACACCCTGCTGCCAAAAGAATAAATATTTCAGCTGTGAGAAGGGGGCTAACTAGAGCTTTGTTACTTGGCTACCAGGCAGCAGAAAAGGTCCCAGAGCATGTCCCAGTATGTACTGACAAATCTCCTTCTGAGAAGGACTGGTTACAATCAGCCCCTGAGTAGATCAGTCCATCTGAGGGATCTCTCCAGAGACACTCTGTCCCCTTAGGAAAAACCCTTGGCCCCTCCTTTAATTGAAGACTCTTCACCATCCCCGAAGAGAGGAAGTAGAGTTCAATGTGTTACAAATCTTCTTGACACTGATTGAATTAGATAGGAAAATAGCTTCGTCACTGACCTTTATTGTGACTCTCGGTTGAAATGTTAGATGAATATAAAGTCAACTGAATGGATTAGAAAATAAATGAAAATGAAAGACTTTATTCTAGGTCATGACATACTAAGAATAGAAACTATCCTTTTTAAAATCTTTGTTCCCCTCCATGCCTTGCATACTGCCCAATATGGAGGAGGAGTACCCAGGAAGAGCTAATTCATTAATGATAACCACAGGGTAGGCATCTTTGCCTCCTGATGGCTGAAATGCCAAAAAGGCTCTGCATGTTGGATTTTCTGGCAGAACTGACTGCTAACAAGTGTTGGAGGAGATGTACTTTTTTGAAAATCACTGCCATGGCTGATGGAAATGCTTAAACATAACAAAAACAGCCCTGAAAAACAGTTGAACTCTGGGAAGCTACAACAATCTGCCTACTGACTTCAGTTTCCAAAGGCAACCATCCAATTACAGTTTGTGTACTCTTATTTCACAACTCTTCATCTTTTTGTTCTTGTTGTTGGGACTTTTTAAAGAAATAATGAATTTTAATCAACAAAATAAAAGCTGAATGATTTTAATTCAAGGTCTTACAAAATCATTTAGAACATTAAAAGGCTAAATGGATTTCCAAAGACAGTGAGAGAAAGAATATAAGAACAGGTGAATATAAATTTTTTTCCCAATGCATTTAATCTGTAAATGTTTGTTAAGCTCTTACCGAGTTCCAGTCCCTATATTAAGCACCAGGCATTATGTTAGTTTCTTGACAATAAGATAAACTGGATCTATACCAGAAAACAAGCTGAAAGACCTATAGTGGAAAAAATTAACAAATATTTGTATTTCTGCCATGTATTTCTTTGCAGTTGCTGTATAAACCCTAGTCATACAAAGTAAGCAGGTTGGAGGTATTATGCTCCCTGGTTTCAAACTATACCACAAAGCTATAATAATCAAAACAGTATGGCACTGGTGCAAAACAGAAACATAGATCAATGGAGTAGAATGGAGAGCCCAGAAATAATCCCATACATATGTGGTAAATTAATCTATGCCAAAGGAGGCAATTATACAATGGGGAAAAGACAGATTTTGAAAAAACTGGACAGCTACATGCAAAAGAATGGAACTGGACTATTATCTTACAACATACCAAAAAATAAGTTCAAAATGGGTAAAAGACTTGAATGTAAGACCTGAAACCATGAAACTCCTAGAAGAAAACAGGCAGTAGGTTCTTTGACATCAGTCTTAAAAATATTTTTCTTGGACTAGTGTCCTCAAGCAAGGGCAACAAAGCTAAAATAAACAAATGGAACTACATCAAACTAAAAAGCTTTTGCACAATGAAGGAAACCATAAACAAAACAAAAATACAACCTACTGAATGGGAGAAGATATTAGCAAATGAGACATCCAACAATGTGTTAATATTTAAAATACATAAAGGACTTACACAACTTTATATAAAGAAAGCAACATGATTAAAAAATAGGCAGAGAACTTGAATAGACATTTCTCCAAAGAGACATGCAGATAGCCAACAAACATGAGAAAATGTTCAAAATCATTAATCAGGGAAATGCAAATCAAAGCCACAATAAGCTATCACCTTACAGCTGTTAGATTGGCTGTTATCAAAAAAAAAAATATTGAGGATATGGAGAAAAGAGAACCTTTGTACATTGTTGATGGGAATGTTACTTGGTGCAGCCACTATGGAAAACAGAATGGAGGCTCCTCAAAAAATCAAAAGTAGAACTATCCTATGATCCAACAATTCCATTTCTGATTATGTATCCAAAGAAAATAAAATCACCAATTGGAAGAGATAGGTACACCCTTATATTCATTGCAACATCATTTACAATAGCCAGGATATGGAAGCAACCCAAATGTCCATCAATAAATGAATGGATAAAGAAGATGTGAGACAGATATATGTGTGGAATATTACTTAGCCATAAAAAAGAATGAACTCTTGCCATTGATGATAACATGAATAGACCTAGAAGGTATTATGCTGAGTAAAATAAGTCAGACGCAGAAGGACAAATATTGTATGATTTCACTTATATATGGAATCAAAAAAACAAAACAAACAAACGAAACAAAAGAGAAACAGATTCAAAGATACAGGAAACAAACTGTTGGTTACCAGAGCAGGGAGTGTTGAGGGGCAGGTGAAATAGGGGAAGTGGATTAAGAGGTAAAAATTCCAGTTATAAAATAAATCAGTCAGGGGATTGTAATGTACAGCATAGGGAATATAGTCAATAATATTGTAATAACTTTGGTGACAGATGGTAACTACACTTATCATGGGGATCATTCTGAAATATATAAAAGTATCAAATCACTATAATGTATACCTGAAACTAACAGGATCGTATGTCAATTATACTTCAATCATACTTCTAAGACAATAATTGTAAATCCTCCACCTCCTCCTAAAAAATCTAGGCACCTCAGTGATGTCACATTAGGGGGAGCAACAGGACTCTTGGCCATTGATGAGCTCTTCTGGCTCTGGAAATTCTTTTGATCTGAATCTCAATTTCTCCTGTAGTAAATTCCAAATCATGACTTTTAAATCTTCTTAGTCAAACTAGCTTTAGACACATTCTCCAGGAAACATCTAGAGATCCTCTGCTTTCTGACTAGAGTACACTGTGCCATCTCTCAGCACTCTCTCGGTTATGAGACTGACCCCAGAAGAGAGGAACAGAAAATGCAAGCTGACTTAAGGACTGAAGGTGTTATTTGTGCCTCGTTGCTGATTTCCTTCTTCCCCCACCCAAGCACCCGATGAAATCGAGCCCTCTAACTGCTTCCACTCTTTTTCAAGAGATTTACCCCCTTAGTAAGGAGGGGCCAGGAGGTGATCTGACAGCAACCACTGGAGTCTGGTCCTGGTGGCACTTCTAGGGCACTCAGTTACTGGGATTTGGAGTAACTCAGGCTCATCTTGAATTCTAGTTCTATTTCCTGCGGCTGTGTAACTGATAGGAAGTCAGTTGACCTCTCTGAGACTCACTGTCCTCATTCATAAAATGTGACTAACAATGCCCAGATCATAGGACTTCTAAGAAGACCCAGTAAATGAATGCACATAAAACACCTATCACAATGCTGAAGTTATAGTAAGTGTTCGGATAATTTCTATCTCTTTTATTCTCCACTTTTATTTCCCCCTGAGTCTAGCAGCTTCTCTGGGGTAGAGGAGACTTCACCATGAGTCAGGTTCATCTTCATTTCTGAGAAGTTTGTGCTCCAACCACTGATCATGTAGCCTGTAAATCTTCATTTCCAAACAGTTGTGAACATAAAGAACCACAGTGTTGGGACACTTATCTCACTCTAGCTTTCAGGAAAGACTGAGAAGTTCTGTAAGACCCTGATGTTTATAGCAGCATTAACTACAATAGCCAAATAATGGAAAGAGCCCAAATGTCCATCAACCAATGAATGGATAAAGAAGATGTGGTATATATAGGTGTGTGTGTGTTTGTGTGCGTGCGTGTGTGTGTATACCATAAAAAAAGGATGAAATCTTGCCATTTGCAACAACATGAGTGGAGCCAGAGAGTATTATGTTAAGCGAAATAAGTCAGTCAGAGAAAGACAAATACCATATGATTTCACTCATGTGTGGAATTTAAGAAACAAAACAAATGATCACAGGGGGAAAAAAGAGAGAGGCAAATCAAAAAACAGACTCAACTATAGAGAACAAGTTGGTGGTTACCAGAGGGGACATGGGCAGGGGGATGGGTTGAATAGCTGATGGGTATTAGGAGTGCACTTGTTGTGATGAGCACCGAGTATTATATGTAAGTGTTGAATCACTAAATTGTACGCCTGAAACTAATATTACACTGTATGTTAACTAACTGGAATTTAAATAAAAACTTAAAAAAAAAAAAGGTTTGTACAAAATCAAGAAAGAATATGTCCAAAGCAAAAGGGAAATGTGGAGATTTGTATTCATTGCCTGTTATGCTTGGTTCATGAGCCCTGGGCTGACATGGAACGTCGGATCCAAGTGAAGGTGTCATCTCCGGCACACTGGACATGTGTAACTAAGGTAGCTAAACTAAAAGAGAAGTCCCAACCCAACCCAAAGAGGATCACTGGTGAAACTTAAAGGCCCTAAATATGCAAGATCCCAGGAAACCCAAGTGCACAAAGGTAGGATGGTAACAAAAGCAAAGCAAAAGCAACCTCACTTTAAGGGGGACATAAAGCCCTGGTTCCACTTGTCCTTCACATGCAAGTATCACAGTGCATTATATGCACCTTGTCCTTACTGGCTGGGCTTACAGCTGCTACTGCTTCTCACACTTTCCCTGGCTTCCTGGGGCATCGACCTCCCCCTGTCATGGACAGTTTTACTGCTGAATCCCTTTCCAGAAAGGCTAGTCTCATGGTATCCTCCAAGGCCCTACACTCAAAAATTCCCCTTGAGGTTGCAGTGAGCAGCCCCAAGAATTTCTGGATTCCTGCTTCCTTCATGGTCCCAAGACAGCACTACCTGGACTGCACTAAGGAGCAGAGGCAGCCTTAGCTTCCAAAGGCAGAAATCCTCAGGTTCAAAGGATGATACTGCATTTTAATATGTGACCCCAAGCAAGTTAAGTAACATTTATAATCTTCATGATCTGTAATAGCAAGGTTAAAATTTTTCTCTACCTCATGTGTTCAATTACTGATTCAAATGAAATTAAATGACATAAGGCATGTAAAGCTTTATGCTCAGTAGAAGCTGGATATTCTAATTATTATTGTTGCTGCTTCTACTTAACCCACGTTAAGTGAAGTAGCTTCTACTTAACCCATGTTAAGTAGCTTAACTTAACTCCTTTTCCAGGTATCATCTTGGCCCTCAAAATATGTTGCCTATGTTTCCCATGCCACAGTATACCCAGCAAATAAAGGACTTCCTAGTCCCTCTCAATTATTTTACAGAATCCCCATGGAGTTCTCATGAATAGGTATTCTTGGTTGTAATATGGCATCTGCCATTTTCCTTCTCCCTTATTCAGGCCCCTCTGACTTGTCTGTTCTTGTGTTCTCCAGGCTTATTATCAAGGATATCCATGCCAAGAGAGCTGTCTTCCTTCATCCCCAAAGCTGCCAGAGGCATCCTCCATCCTGCCAGTCAGGTGCCCTGTGTGCTGAGACTTGAGTGTGACCGGTGTGCTTAAACTCTTATAATGCTGATAACACTCCATTCCTCCTCAGCCTTACCTGCTCATTCCCTGTGGCTACCCCAATGCCTGAACCACTGGCATTCATTGCCTCTGGGTGAGAGCAGGTACATCCTGCAAGAGGTCATTTTTCAAAGAGATCAGCAGCAAATCTGAATTCTTAAAGCTCTTAGCAAGCAATGTTCCTGAAATGCAGATTTTCTAAATCCCCTTTTCATGTCATGAACAAAACCTAGAAACCTGATCATAGAGTTTAATAAAAGCTACCTTGTGTATGGGAATGAAAAAAATGACATAAGAACAGGCAGTCCTTTGTTTATTCAGATGTTGTGCTGTAGGTTGTCTTACACTGTTACATAAGGGAAGCTGAATTCATGACCCAGTGACTTAAACAAACAGCTTCAGGGCTAACTAACCAACTAAGGCCAAGTTCCCAAGTAGTATCTAATCTGATTATCCCTTGTGCTTTTAATATGGGATAGATTCCTCTGTTGGGTTTTCCTTTCCTCCCTTGTTAAACCTCACATTTCCTTCTTCATTGCCATTCAACATAAGAGAAATAAAAATTATTTTGTTGTTAAATTGTTTTACTGCAGAGCCTGTCTTTATCCAAGGAAAATAAAAACATTTACGTTTGAGTGTATTTGAAGCATATTTGAATAATTGTGGGAAGTCATAAAACATGTGATAAAATTTCATGCTTAATACCTATGATTTATCACTTCAGATATAACTGAACTGAAAGGACAGAAACATAATTTTTTTCTCTTTTTCTATCTTAGACTGAAGTTTTTATTTCTGATCCACCATAAAAATCCAGTACAACTTCTAGTATTCTGAAATATTGCTTGATATTTCCTGTCTCCTGCCACAACTATTTATAACAAGTTTGAATTAAATAAAAGTGCCTCTGACCATTTCTAAACTTAAAAACAGAATGCAGAGCCTTTTGTCTTCCATATAGATCTTTTTAAGTTTTGAAGATTGTTGGTCTAGACATTTGAATCAAGAAAATAGAAAAAGAACAGCAAAGTAATTAAAAATAAAGTAGAAGAGATAAACACAATAGCAGAAAGAAATGAAATAAAAAATGTTTTAAAGAATAGTACTTATTTTTTTTGAATTAGGGTTTTTATGGAAAGATATAATATGGGAAAACCTCTGGTAAAACTGAATGAGGGAAAGAGGTACAAATAAGCAATACTGGAATGAAAAATGGGTCAAAACTCATACACAATAAACAATTTTGAAATAATGAGATTACTATGAAAAACTATAGTTCAGTACTTTACAAATCATAAATAAAATTAGAATTTAAAAAAATATTAGTTAACGAAAAGAACTTAAGACAAAATAGAAACCCCCAAAGAAACCAGAATCAAACAAATAAATTAGATTGGTAGTCAGAAACCAACTCCCAGAAAGCACTAAGTCTAGAAGGTTTTGGAGAAGAATTTTCAACAAGGAAGAAAAAAATTCAATCTTACACAAACCATACCAGCAAGTTGAAAAAAAGGAAGATATACACAATATATTTTATGTAGATAGTCTATTCTTCAATGTAGAAGAGAGAGAATATCAATAACATGAAGGCAGGATCTGATCTGTTAGGGGAACCTGCGGGCGGGGGGAGGGGGGGGGCGCAGTTAACCAGTTATCTGTCACAGGTTGTGAGAAAATGGAGGAGGTAGGAAAGGGGAATATTTCCTCTTAGTTACAATCTGGATTTCCTTTAATTTTTTTTTTGAGAGTCCCAAATAAAACATTCAACTCTATTTTAATAACTTTGGTAACTGGAATTTGTTCTTTAAAAAATGACTGTATATGCTAAGTGAAATAAGTCAGACAGAAAAAAAAAAAAAACACATGAAGTATGATATCAATTATGTGTGGATTCTGAAAAGCCAAACTCAGACTTTGGGGAAAGATGGCAGTGTAGGAGGATACTGGGCTCACCTCATGCCATGTATGCAACTAGATTAACACCCATGACAGTGTAAATAAACCAGAAAACAACCCAAAGACTAGCAGAACAGACTCTCCACAGTAAATGTAGAAAGAAGAAGCCACATTGAAGAGACTAGGAAGGGCAGAGATGTGATCTAGATACAAATGGACCTGCAGGACTGTCTGTGGGATGGAGGGATGCTGTGGGCATGGAGGGGGGTACGATCAGACAGAGGGACCTGCCCTGGGAAGCTGAATCCCCATAATATTTGGCTTTGAAATCCAGAAGGGCCTGATTTCAGGAATTTTTACAATCAATGGGGCTTGACACCTAGAACTTTAGAAATCAGCAAACTCAGCTCTGGGAGAGCTGGAGGGTGATAGGAAACTGAATCTGTGCCCTTCAAGAGACAGCACAATAAATGACCCTACTGGGATACACCACAGAAGCAGCAGTTTGAGAAACACTGGGGGTATATGAGAAGGAGATTTATTTAATAATATCAGAGGGATGCCTGGGTGGCCAGGTCAGTTCAACGTCTGCCTTGGTGGATCCACCCCTCTAATTCGGCTGGCATCAGCAAGAGTTTTCCCAGAAATAATAGCTGAAAACTTCCTGAATTTGAGAAAGGAAACAGAAATCCAGATCCAGGAGGCACAGAGCAACTTCAACAAAATCAACCCAAGGAAGTCCACATTAAGACACATACTTAAGATGGCAAAAAGTAGTGATAAAGAGAAAATTTTAAGGCAGCAAGAGTAAATAAAAGAGTTCATACAAGGGAACTCCCATGAGGCTATCAGCTGATTTTTCAGCAGAAACTGTACAGACCAGAAGAGAATAGCATGATATATTCAAAATGCTGAAAGAAAAAAAACCTGCAACCAAGAGTAATCTATCCAGCAACATTATCATTCAGTATAGAAGGAGAGATAAAGAGTTTCCCAGACAAAGTTAAAGGAATTCATCACGACTAAACCAGCTTAAAAGAAATGTTAAAGAGGACTCTTTGAGTGGACAGGAATGACAATAAGCAGAATCAAGAAAAGTAGGAAGCATAAAAGCAGTAAAATTAAGTATATCTATAAAAGTCAGGGGATTCACAAACTGAAAGGATGTAAATTATGACACCATATATCTAAAACATTGAGGGGGGAATGAAAATTTAGTGCCTTTAGATTGGCCTTAAACTTAAGCAACCATCAACTTAATATAGACAATATAGGAATCAGGAGGGCGCCTGGGTGGCTCAATCGATTAAGCGTCTGCCTTTGGCTCAGGTCATGATCCCAGGGTCCTGGGATCAAGTCCCACATCAGACTCCCTGCTCTGCAGGGAACCTGCTTCTCCCTCTCCCTCTGCCCTCCCCCCGCACATTCATTTTTTTTATTATGTTCAGTTAGCCACTGTGTAGTACATCATTAGTTTTTGATGTAGTGTTCAATGATTTATTAGTTGTATATAACACCCAGTGCTCATCACAACACATGCCCTCCTTAAAACCCCCCTCGAGTCATGTTCTCTCATGCTTGCTCTGCTCTCTCTCTCTCAAATAAATGAATTTTTAAAAATATTTAAAAAACAAAATGGAATTGGGAAGAAATAGAAAATTTGAACAGATTGATTACCAAGAATGAAATTGAATCAGTAGTTTAAAAAAAAAACAAAAACCTCCCAACAAACAGAAGTCCAGGACCAGACAGCTTCACAAGTGAGTTCTAATACATTTAAAAAAGAGTTAAGGGGCACCTGGGTGGCTCAGTTGGTTAAGCATCTGACTTTGGCTCAGGTCATGATCTCACAGTCATTAGATTGAGCCCCATTTTGGGCACCACACTCAACATGTAGTCTGCTTGAGATTCTCTCTCTCCCTCTGTCCCTGACCCCACTGTTCACATGCACTCTCTCTCTAAAATAATAATAATATATAAACAAATAAAAGTGAAAAAATTTTTAAAAAGAGTTAATACCTGTTCTTCTCAAACTATTCCAAATATAGAAAAGGAAGGAAAGTTTCCAAATTCATTCATTCTGAGGCTAGTATTACCCTGATACTAAAACCAGATAAAGACAGTACAAAAAAAGAGAACCACAGGCCAATATCTCTAATGTACATAGATGCAAAAATCCTCAACAAAATATTAGCAAACTAAATCAACAATACCTTAAATCATTCACCATGATCAAGTAGGATTTATTTCTGGGTTGCAAGCGTGGTTCAATATTCAAAAATCCATCAACATGATACAACATCCAGATCAACAAGAGAAAAGATAAAAACCATATGATTGTCTTAATAGATGCAGAAAAAGCATTTGACAAGTACAACATCCATTCGTGATGAAAACCCTCAATAAAGTAAGTTTAGATGGAACATACCTCAATATAATAAAGGCCATATGTGAAAAACTAACAGCTAACATCATACTCAATGGTGAAAAACTGAGGACTTTTCTCCTAAGATCATGAACAAAACAAGAATGTCCATTCTCACCACTTTTATTCAACATAGTACTGGAAGTCCTAACCACAGCAACCAGACAATAAAAAGAAATAAAAGACATCTAAATCAGTAAGGAAGAAGTAAAACTTTCACTATTTTCAGACATTATGATACCAAATACAGGAAACCCTAAAGATTCCACCAAAAAAACTACTAGAACTGATGCATAAATTCAGTAAGGTCGCATGATACAAAATCAATATACAGAAATCTGTTGCATTTCTATGCACTGATAATGAATCAGCAGAAAGAGAAATTAAGAAAATAGTCTCATTTACAATTGTACCAAAAATAATAAAATACCTAGGAATAAACTTAACCAAGGAGGTAAAAGACCTATACTCTGAAAACTATAAAACACTGATGAAAGAAATTGAAGATGACAAACAAATGGAAAGAGAGTCCATGCTCATGCATTGGAGGAACAAATATTGTTAAAATGTCCATATTACCAAAAAGCAATCTACACATTTAATGCAATCTCTATCAAAATACCAATAGCATTTTTAAAAGATTTTATTTATTTATTTATTTATTTATTTATTTATTTATTTATTTATTGACAGAGAGAGAGCACAAGCAGGGGGAGACGGAGAGCAGGCTCTCCCCTCGATCCCAGGACCTTGTGGGGCTCGATCCCAGGACCTTGAGATCATGACCTGAGCTGAAGTCAGACACTTAACTGACTGAGCCACCCAGGCACCCCACCAACAGCATTTTTTCTTACAGAAATAAAACAAATAATCCACCATGCCAGCACCAAGAGCTACTACAGAAACCAACCAGCTGAGAGAAGTCCTTCTGAAGGACTGAACAACAAACAAAAATAATTAAGCAGACTTTTATGCCATCACAGTATGAAAGACCGTATTTTCTACCATGGTCCTATATGGAGACTGTGTGAAGTTTGAGGTCAGGATTTGTGGATAAAACTTGTGCTTGTGGGGTGCCTGGGTGGCTCAGTTGGTTAAGTGGCTGCCTTCAGCTCAGGTCATGATCTCTGGGTCCTGGGATTGAGCCCTGCATCAGGCTTCCTGCTCAGCTGGGAGTCTACTTCTCTTTCTCTCTCTCTCTCTCCCTCTGCCCCTCCTCATTGCTTGTTCTCTCTCTCTCAAATCAATAAATAAAAATCTTTAAAAAACAAACAAACAAACTTGAGCTTGTGTCTGTATACCTTGGGAAGAAGTTCAATAAGAAGACATCTATTTCCCAATGTAAAACTCTGTGGTATCTATAAAAAATGACACTTTACAGAATTAACGTTTCTGTATGAGGAAAACCTACATTTCCTGTCCATTTGAAACTCTCAATTAGTAGAAGTTTATTCTCAAAAGCATTTATATTTCTCTACTTGTATTTTTAAAAAACTAAAGTTGAAAATCTTGACATTAGGGAAAGCAAGACCTAAAAAAAAAAGGTTAATTCTGAACTGAAATACTTCCCAAAGTCATTATATCAATTTTCACTCCCATCCTTGGTGATTAAGTTCCTATTACTCCACCTTCTCACAAGTCTTGGGCAGTCTGGGCAACTCACTTACCCGTCTCCACAGGTGAGGAATATTTCCCTGTAGTTTTCATCTTCTTCTTCACTAACAGAAACAATGTTATGGGATTTAAATTCTGTGTGCTACAGATTACTATATGCTTTTTCTGGTAGCTTCCCAGATACAGCAGAAATGGGTTAAATAAAAGCAAGAGAGATGAGAAGCCTAAAGAAGAAGATGGAAACTAAAGTTTAGTAAGCACCAATTATGTTTCATGGGCCTGGCGATTTATTTGCATTATTGAAGCAACCCTCATAGATCCTGTATGTGAGATACAGAAACCCCCATTTTAACAGAAAAGGAAACTGATACTCAAAGAGCTTAAGAACTTCCCAAGGTCAATGGAGGTCAATGGCTTTCTTCTCACTATCACTGTCTCTAACACTAAAGATCACCCTTTTATGATGTTTCCTTCTATAGGAAATCCTTAATACATCACAGCTGGTGTTTGCAAAATGAATTGAGATTCTTATGGTAAAGATGCTAAGAGACAAGAATTAAATTTTTTACAAGAAGAAAACTAGAATTCAAAATTGATTTTTTTTTCTGTTAATTTCATTGCAAGCAGCAATGGCAAAAAAATACCATGCGAAGTCATCTTTGGTCAGATGTTTTCCATGTTTTCTTATGTTTCTGAGTTTTGATCAACAGTCAGATGCACAATTTTTGAAGTAATGACCTCAGACAGCTTATTTAATCAATTATAAATGACAGAATGACATATTTTATAATAAACATTTTCTAAGGTATACAAAATAAAATTAATGAGATAGTAGAGCAATAAGCAGAATAAGGCTATAATTCATGTGCTATACAGTTCTAGCCTTGTATAAGAGGGTACAGGATTCTAATCTTAGCTTGTAATTCTAATTTTATTATTACCTTAAAAAGATAATATGGAAAAATATATTTATCAAGGTGAAGGAATTCAGAAACCATCCTTGAAGAAGCTAGGGGTAAACTTGTTGACATTGTATCATTTTTATAACAATGGATGTGCAGCCCTCCCTTTCAGCATTAATTTCTATTATACATGTAAGTGCTATGAAGCCATGGTGTTCCTGTTTTAAAGACTAGAATCCATTTCCTCAGAAATTGCAACTGTAGCTTTAATTGCTCATGTGTTTCATTGTTTTAATAATCTGGCTTATGTTTTAATGCTTTTGTTCTTCATGTAAGATTTTCATTAATCAATTTTTTAAAAACGAGAAGTTCAAGAGAATCTGCTTCGGGAACTTCTGACAACTGGCTGGTCTCCACTCAGATTTGCTACAAGGCTGATAAGATCATCAAAATCCTTATTTTATTACTCTAAAAAGTCTAAACTTTGGGCGCCTGGGTGGCTCAGTTGGTTAAGCGACTGCCTTCGGCTCAGGTCATGATCCTGGAGTCCCAGGATCGAGTCCCACATCGGGCTCCCTGCTCGGCAGGGAGTCTGCTTCTCCCTCTGACCCTCCTCCCTCTCATGCTCTCTGTCTCTCATTCTCTCTCTCGCAAATATATAAAATCTTAAAATAAATAAATAAATAAATAAATAAATAAATAAATAAATAAATAAAAATAAAAATTCTAAACTTTGATATTTCACACACTAGGGTAAAGCCCTTTATGTGAGTAGTTAGGTATCTAAATATAGACTCTGTACTGGAATAAATCAGAACCAAATGTTAATTAAATATGAAATAATGGAAGATTTACAGGTGTCTAAGTATTTATCTTAAATAATCCATAATTAGAAATGAAAAGTCCTTCGCAGACCTATCATAAGAATTATCAAGAAAACTTGGTGACCAACTATTTCCACATTCTGCTAGAGCAGAGTCTATGCAAAGACTTACACATGCATGCATGTGCCCTCAAGGCCCTAAAATAGAAAAGGTAGACCGACATGCAGAGGCAACACAAATAAAAGTAAGTAAACAATCTAATCAACTTACAGTAAGAGTGCTTTTCTTACATACAGAATATATATATATATTTTAAAGATTTCATTTATTTATTTGTCAGAGAGAGAGAGAGAGCACAAGCAGGGGGAGCGACAGGCAGAGGGAGAGGGAGAAACAGGCTCCCCGCTGAACAGGGAGCCTGATGCGGGACTCGATCCCAGGATCCTGGGATCATGACCTGAGCCAAAGGCAGAAACTCAACTGACTGAGCCACCCAGGCATCCCACATACCTAATATATTTATATAGTAATAAAATTGTCTCTTTTAGCTATAAGAGATTTAATAAATAAAAATGAATATTGTCCTCTTCAAACTTGGGAATATGTGTGTTTACTGCAGTGATAATTGTCTCAGTGGAAAGCACTCAACTTTTCAAACTGCTTTTGAGCATGGGTGTGCACATGCCTGTGTCCCTGCCCATGAGCACATGTGCACCACACAAACACACACACACACACACACACACCCCTAACCTCCCTTTATAGTGTTCTTTATAGCGTTACCACCCTTTTGTTCAAAAAATTGATCTTTCTGATCAGAACCTAGAACCAAGTCCAACATAAATTTCTAAAAGTCTAATCTATCCTCAAAAAGAAAAAATTTACACTATTTCAAGTATTTTAGGATGGCAACTAATTTCAAAAGAAAAACTCTAAGTGTTTTCATGTTTGGAAACAGATTTTGGATTGTTGGTATAAGCCTCTCAAAGTTCTTAAGGAATGCTTACTTACACTTAGACGTTCAGACAAGCTAGTGAATTTTTTTCAGATGTTACAAAGCATACATTTTAAGAGTTGATAAAGTAAACCGTATCTTTGTGATGAAGAGGGATGGGAACAGCTCTAGGAATCTTTTCTATGACAAGTTTGGACAAAGGAATTCACTGTCAATGGGTAAAATGAAATCTACTGAGATTTTTAAACACAAGCAATTCTAAGTACAATTAGCTGCATGCATAACTAGGCAGTAAAAAGGAAAAGGAAATTTTAGTAATCAAAGGAGATTTGTATGCATAGTTTCTATTGTGTCACTCAACCAGTGGGTGTATACTGTCCCTATACTAACTCTACAAATCTTTTTTTTTTAAAGATTTTATTTATTTATTTGAGAGAGAGAATGAGAGAGAGAGAGCATGAGAGAGGAGAGGGTCAGAGGGAGAAGCAGACTCCCTGCTGAGCAGGGAGCCTGACGCGGGACTCGATCCTGGGACTCCAGGATCATGACCTGAGCCAAAGGCAGTCGCTTAACCAACTGAGCCACCCAGGCGCCCTAACTCTACAAATCTTGTTCATCCCATTGTGTGTAGGGAAGAAACCAAGGTGGTGAGATTTCATCATGTTCATATCTTTAGTCATCATTGTCAACTTAAAGAACATTTTAGATGAGGTTGAAGTAGAATACAAAATTTTAGCTTATGTTAATCTAATCAGATGGCTAAATTCTGAAATTCCAAGAAATTCAGTGCATTACATACTTCCTTTGATGAAGAGCCCTTTGGCCTCAAAGACTTTGGAAGTAAAGGCTTCTGGAGACCCACCCTGTGAGCCCCTCCAGTAGCTGATGTGATTCGTTTCCAAGCATCCATTCAGCATACATTCACCATGTTAAACAACCCCAACCTCTCCGGAGAATCCTAGATTTGAGGCACTTCAGATCTATCTCACCATTTCAGAAGAGGTTACGCTAAGCAAATACTTGCTGAATGTGTCACTGTGGATCAGGCTTTAATTTTCTATGGAAAATTCCAAGAACACATCTCAGAATGTGTTCAGATTTTCAAGCATCTTTCCTATCATTATAGCTCAGTTTCAAGAGAAATTAATTTTACTGGGGAAAAAGCCTCTGCCCATGCGTAGGTCAGGACTCATTATTTTGCAAGTGAAAGAGGATGAGGGGAAAGCAAGGGAGAGGAGGATTCATTCTCCTTTAATTATTAAAAAAAAAAAAAAGGCCTGGGCTCTACAGCAATTGGACTTTTACTTACCCACCCAGATGCCAACCACTGCAGGGAGGGAAGTGCCCTGTGCTTCCACCAATCAGGGAGAACCCCTGAACCTGTGGGTGGTAATGGTCCAGCCCCACTGAAGGCTAAAAATGCAGAAGGGCTTTTCTCAAATGGAAATTTGGGTGCAGATAAAAAGGAGACTAAGATGAAAATGAGTAGGAAACAACAAAGTGTTCCACTGATCAAGAAAATATTTCTCTCTTATAATTTCTTCTTCTGGGCACGTGTGTGGCTCAATTGTTTGAGTGGCTAACTCTTGATTTTGGCTCAGGTCATGATCTCAGGATTGTGACATCAAGCCCTGCAGGGGGTTCTGCACTCAGTGGGGAGTCTGCTTGAGGATTCTCTCTCTCCTTTTTCAGCCGTTCCCCCTCCCCGTGCAGGCTCGCACTCTCTCTCTCTCTTTAAATAAATAAATCTTTAAAATTTTTTTATTTTTTACAGGGCTGTCTTCTAAACAATGTTTAGGATACCTGGGCTTCTTGAAAGTACCTTTGCTTTCTTGAAGCTGCTGAGTTAAAAACTAAGAGCTAAGAGTCATCCTCTGAGATTTCGGCTTGGAATTAAAATGGAGATGCATTCTATGAGTTCATAGTCCACACCTCAAGAATGGTTTATTACCAGTCATCTCAGTAATTCTTTCAGTAATTTGTTCAGTAATTCTCACTAGACCTACAACTATGAGCATTTCTACAAATAAAGTTATTAAGCTTTTCTAGGCATGTTACTAAAATTCCACCTTTTATTAGTTAATAGACTGCATTTCACTCATGTTTTGAGTAAATATCTCAGACTTGGACACATACTTAAAACATGGCTCACAACGGACAACAATTCTAGATTCCAGCAAGTTCTCAGGATCTCTGACTACTCAGGGAGCTTCATGGAAAGTGGACATTTTCTATAGCAGTGATTCTGATCCGACCTTAAAAATGCCTGTGGTTAAGCATTCTATAATCTGTTTCATCTGGAAAAATTTGCCAGAGCTATTTGTAGATTCTTCTTTCCTATGATTCTGAAATCCGGCTGGGGTGACTTAGGCAGATTTTACCAATTCCATACTCACTGAAGAGCGGGAGACAGAGGATCTGAAGAGTGGGGTTTCTTATTATTATTAGTTCAATGGGAAGACTGTCTTGAGGCTTCCCACCATTCAGAGAAGCCCATCCACGTTCCTAGGTTGACATAATAAAAAACTGTGAACCTGAGGAATAAAGAGGTGGTGATGTCATGGATCTCATTCAGTAAATCTGCCTCTCTCTGTGGTCTCATCTACAAAATAAATTTGAAGACATAGAGATTACTTCTGTCTGTCAGAAAACATATTTTTCTCCAAGAAAATTTCCTAATAAATTCTTCAAATATGAATTTAGTTTACTCGTGTATAGCTTGCGGAGTCAGAGATCATATTATAGACCCTTGGAAGATTAGACGAATGGGACACAGCGATGTGATCATCAATTTCAAGCTAGCTGTTCCACTACATAAACACATTCTAATGGGAAGAACTAACCTAACTCTGGTTAAATTATGGGCCAAAATCCCATTTCCATGATGAAGATGCTTGTCTAGGTCAGTATCTAAATCCTCAGGAATAAAATATAACCCTGTTTGGTAAGGTTTGAATATGAAAGGATCCAAATACCATTATGCAGCAATATAAATATGCAGTAACAACTCTGAACATCAAAACCAAGCATTCTGAGATGATGTAAAAGAAGAATAAAGGAGGAATTCAGGCCTTGCTAATCTGCCAATTTTCTATGCATACCATTCTTCATAATTTGAATTTTCAAAACTTCCTTACCAGGGAAATAACTTTATAATGTATCAGAAAATTATATATAATATCTGTCCTAATATATATCAGAAAATTACATAAATATATATTTATATAAATAAATCACATTTCTTATAGTTAACATAGAGAAGGAATTCCTTTATCAGTTTTTCTAGGCCAAATTATTTCTTCATTTCCCTTCTACTTTTCACAAACCAGTGTGTGTACAGTGAAAATTAAAAAGAATAGGAGAAGAAGTTAGGATCCCAGGATTCTGAGTTCTTTTCCAACTCTGCACCGATTGATCAGCTGCGGGACAGCTACCAAGGCAACTAAATTTTTGCCCATCAGTTTTTTCCACCAATAAACTGGGGGGTGGGGGGGTGGCTAGATTAGGAGCTCTAACTCTTCTCAATCCTTGACATGTTCTTGGGCTACAAAGTCCATCTCCCCAGCACTGAAGTAACAACATAAACCCATTGTGTGTAGGCGTTTCTTCTCCATGAGCACATAATGCAACCAATCCTAGACCTTCCTGTAGGCATGTCTCTGACTGGAGAGAGAGAGCCATGAGTTTACTCCCATCTGTCATCAAAAGACCTTGAAAATTAACACCATGCTGCTGTGGATTTCACGGAAGGGACACAACATATGAAAAGTTTATAAAAACTCACTCAAACATCTCTCCTTTTCCCCAAATTCCTCACCACATAGTAGCTGCTTCCCTCTCTCTTCTTTCTCCATGTAGCTCAACCATTAGCATGAGGCACTTACACTCATTTCTTCTATTTCCTGCTATGTAGCTTCTGCCACCTTCTAAGAACTCATGCTGTCAACACACACCCCTCCTCACAGCATGAAGTTGTTCTGAATATTAGCTCCAACTCCCCTTTTCTTTTAGTGAGCACCCTGAATTCTAGCAAATAAAAATGTCCCATCTCCTTGTATCTATATAGACCTCCATGTCTTATATCTGTTCACATGGATGCTATGGAGGTGATTTGGCCCCTTTGAAGCCCTTTTTACCTGCAAAGCTCCCAGGGAAAGCACTTATGGTTGGAGGAGGTCATCAAGACGATGTGACTGCCAGTTGGCCTGCAAGCTGGACTCAGGCAATCAATCAGAGGCTCCTCACCCCTCGCCTTGGAAAGTATGCTCTGCTCACAGTTCCCATAGCTGTGGAGCTATTCTAAAGACATAGCCTTGAGAGAACATGGTATTGTTGAGATCATCTGGACTGAATGTGTGACTAAACTCAGTTAAGTTCTCTATATAAACTTTCAAGATTCTGGTGGGTAGGTGTAGGAATCTACTTGCCACCTTAAGATGAGCCTTGTAAGTTCCCTTGCCTGTTAAAATTGCCATCTACTAATCTGGAGTGGTCTGTCTCTTTCTGTGGTCTCTCCTTGCCCTCCATGTACAGGGCCAGGTTGTGAAACAACACTTACTAGAAGTTTCTGCTCCTAGGATTAGTTCAGTGTAACAAGATTTGCTAACCTAATAGAAATCAGTGTCCTGATTCCTGAATAAAGGAGCAAACTTTTATCTGTTGGAACAAGGAAAGTTAATATTTTAATTTTGATTCTGGTTTTCCTATTGAGTGGATATAAATGTCTATCCCCATCATACATAAAAAAAAAAATACCTAAACTGAAAACTGGTGATTCTGTTTACCATAACTGTCACTCTCTATAACTACCTGCCTTTGTGATCTCTATGCACATATAAAATTCTACTGAAATTTATCTAAAATTCCAGATAACACATACTCATTTGGAAAATTTTCAACTCCTTTTAGGTTTTAGGAGATTGGATTTCATGACAAGTTGAATTGAAGATGTTCAGGTGTGTTGTCCTCTGTTTACCCAATTTTATCCCCTAGTCCAAATCCTTCTGATGAGAAAACTGAAACCAGTGAGATGTATTTTCAAGTAATTTATTTAAGATTTTATTTATTTATTTGAGATTTATTTTAAGATTTTAATTAATTGATTATTTATTTACTTATTATGTGGGCAGAGGGGCAGAGGGAGAGGGAGAAACAGACTCCCTGCTGAGCAGGGAGCCCGATGCGGGCTCGATCCCAGGACCCTGGGATCATGACCTGAGCTGAAGGCAGACGCTTAATGACTGAGCCACCCAGGTGCCCTCAAGTAATTTCTAGTTAAAAGAGCATTTGATGCTATCAGTTTTCTTCTATGATTTTCTGAAACAAACCACTGAATGAAAAACTTTATGTGGAAGAGGAAAAAAACAGACCTCCTCTCATTCAGTCTCCAGTAAGGTACCTGGCACATACTCCTTAATAAATATTTACTAAATGGATCAGTTCAATCCGTCTATCAATGAACACTTTCTCTTCAATGACCCAAAATTCATATCGTTAGTAAAAGATCAAACATGGAGATTTTTTCCCCACAGTAGAAGGAAGAAGAAAGTAAATCCACCTAACTTAGAAAATGGCCTTGGACATCATTAACACTGCAACCTCAAAACAAGAGGACAAGGTTGGGCTTTAGGCAGAAGAGATATCCTGCACCTGAGATGCCCCTGCCTGGTCACCTGCTGAAGTCCTGGAATTTATGGGCAGCTTGCTGCGGTGAAAGTGCTCAAGCTTGGGCTCAACCCTGCGTGCAGCCCTGCCTACAGATGCAGGTTGGGCAGGTCCTTTCATTTCGTCCTGCCTGGCTAAGATGTCAGTTCTGGAAAGAATAATGAGAACATGAGTTTTCTATCCTCTAAAGTGCTATTGAGACATAAACATTATTTCTTTGAAGCATTAATGCAGATACATTCCTCCACGATTACAGTATCCTCCCCCAAGCAAATTAAAAAACCAATACTTTTAATTTATTTTTATTTTTATTTTTTTTTAAAGATTTTATTTAATTTATTTGACAGAGAGAGACAGCGAGAAAGGGAACACAAGCAGGGGGAGTGGGAGAGGGAGAAACAGGCCTCCCGCGGAGCAGGGAGCCCAATGCGGGGCTAGATCCCAGGACCCTGAGATCATGACCCGAGTCGAAGGCAGTCACCTAACAGACTGAGGCAACCAGGCACCCCAAAAACCAACCTTTTTTAAAGGAAATTTTTATCCAGTCACTGGTTTCTCGGTGAGTAAAATGCGAATGCCAGGAAAGTATGCAGAGTATGATTGTGGGGCTGAAGACAAGTTCTACTAGCTCACAAGTTTGACTCAGGCAGATCCTCTATGGAAAACGATGGTAGGTGGTCCTGCTTTGATTCTATCTGTGGTGGTTGTTTCAGTAGGCTGCCCAGAGCCCCTTAGGGATCATTCCCCAGCTGCTGGAAGTAACAGCTGCTGACCCAAGTGGAATTTTGGAATTGCCATCCATCAAAGGGAGGCCCTGCCAAGGTTCTATTCCCTCCCCAGGAGCCATCCACATCCAACAACTTGTAGATACCAGGAAGGGAAAGAATAGAAGCCTCCTTATCCCAAAGTGCAACAACAAAGAGCCATCTATCTCAGCTCCTCAACTCTAATGGGCTTGGCTAAGCCTCTGTCACGGCTTCTTCAAAGCCCACGTCCTCCCTCTGCCCAGCCCTGCTTCCCTCACTCTCTCACAGGTGTTGCTGCTGAACATAACCCCAATGTTTATAAAGTATTACTGCCAAACACACTCCCCGATAAAATTTGTATATGCAAAGTTCAGTTGCAGAATCAGTTTCCTTGAAAACGCAACCTGAGGCACCAAAGTAGATGGAGGTCATCTAAAGATGAATTGGATTCTCAAGGGTCCTCAACAGAATTCTAATGGCAGCATTATGAAAAAGTGGCAGTGTGCTTTATATGTTCATGTGAAAGCCACAGAGGATTCAGAAAAGTCATTATATCCAGGATCTAAAGACATCTTGGCACATAGTAAGTGCTCTGTAAACAATTGTAGAATGATTGGATTAATACCGTTTTCACCAAATCAATGGGCTAAAGGATAAGCTGAGGTTAAAACCAGAGAGCCTTGGCCAAAGGCTTTTAACTTTCCTCCAAGTGCTCCTCAATCCCTCCCTCCCCCAGGGGACTAGGTCAGAGCAGAGGCTGAGGCATCAGAATTGAATCCCGAGGCCAACACCCACTGCTACGAGAACAATTGCACCACCAACTTGGGAGTCACTTCTGACTCCAGAAGGAGCTCTTTTTCAAAAAATTAAATTATTTAAAGAAAGTATTTTGTTTTCTCAAATAATAGTACTATATCTTTCTGAATGTGTTTGTTTAAATCCAGAAATATAAATCTAGAGCTTTGGAGGGGAAGGGGACAAAGGGGGAGGGGAAAGGGAAATGAGGTTCTGGTGGTGTGCATCCCTTCTTTTTTATTATTTGGTTTGGACAGGAAATGCATGCATCTAGTGATTGGAAGCAGCTGTGGACTGTGACATCTGGGGCAAGAATCAAGCAGAGAAGTTCCTGCAGATGCAGTCCTTGAAGTAGCTCCCCAGCTATCCCCGGTTCTCCTCTAAGCTCCCCCAGTACGCTCTGCGTCCCCTCCCCCTCCCATATTCCTGGCTCCTCCTGCTGAGTAGCAAGACTATGTGTGAGTAAAGCAAGTGTACAGGAGATAAATTTCACTTAGGAAAATTTCAAAATAAAAAGAACATGGCTGAAGGGATGATGTAGGCTCAGGTGGGTCCTGAACAGGGGCAGGGGGTGGAGATTACAAGGAAGTGACCTTCAGACCCCAGTTGTAGGAGATCAGCAATACTGTAGGACAGTGTATACCTGCAGTAATACACACTTCATCAGTCAGGACACACTGGCTTATGCCGTGGCAACGAATAACTCCAAAATCTCAAGAGTGTTTTCTTCTTTCATGATCCCTGGCTATCAGGTGACAGCTCCCACCTCCTCCACCCTGCCTTCACTCCTGGACCTCAAATGAAGGAGTAACCCATCCTAGGGACAAAGTTGGGCTTCCAAGAGGCAAAATGGAGAGAGATGGCTGACCAAGGGCAAGGTCTTGACGCTTCCATGTAGAGGTGATGTGGGTCACTTCTGCCCATTTCATTGGTCAAAGCAAATGACGTGATGACATCAGACTTCAGCAGGATGGGAATGTGTGATCTTCCCCTAGACAGGGCCCCCAAAGTCACATGGTCAGGCCACCCAAAGAGTAAGTGGCAGAGTGAGGATTCTCACAAGGTCTTTGTCAGATACTGTCCTGGCACGAGGTTTTCATTCAATAAATACTTGCCTGAATGAATGAAGTAAACAAATAAGTGAACAAAATACAGAAGAACTGTGGAAACTCGACTCTGCCGAGGTTTTATCTTAGCCATGTTAATTTACAGAAAAGACCTACTGGCATAATTAAGTCAGAAAGGGTCATTTGCAAAATAACCCTCTAAGTATCACCTTTCACAGCTTTCATGAGGACAAGTTATCACTGGCAAAACTGTCAACACAAATAAGCCAAAGAAACTGTGTCAACACTGAGAAGCTCCATTTTTATATTTAAAAAGAGGCACCAGGGAGGCTGGCCAGCCTACATTCTGAACTGGAGCCAAAAATGATTGCAGTAGCATGTGCTGAGACTTTGTGTACTTTTCCATTGTGAGGGATCGAGCTACTGTGTAATATTTCCAGCCTGGCCTTCCTGTGACAGCTCAAACCACAGTTGAACAATTTGCGAGAAAAGTCCTAAGTTACATGTCCAAGGTAGACCACGCTCCCCTCACCCTTGACCAAGAACAACAGTATCATCTTGCTCAAGTACTGAGTCAAATGAAAACAAGATTCTCCTGAGATAATTTGCCCAGTCTTTCAGCGAACATATGTAAAATACAAAGGCAATTGAGACTTACTTTTCAGTCTGTTCTGAAACTATTTATTTGGGCAATTTCAACTCATAAAGAAAGATTTAGAACTTTAAAATAGTAAAAACTGGAAGGAAAAAGTATTTTGTTATTTGCATGTGAATGTTTCTTCTTTCTCTGAGAAGGAAAGAGGATGAAAAAACCCACTGGAATTTTGTATACCATTATACATGGGCAACAAGTAACAAAGTGGATAGAAATCTGTTATACTAACTGAATCGACTTTCCACAACTCTAAAAGAAATACCCCAGTGATTTTTATTTAAGCATATGAAATGAATTCTACTCTCATTAAAATTTTATATGTGTTACAGGTAAATATTATAAGCTCCTTAGTTGAGGAGGTTAGGTCTTGTGTTTTGTATATCACACACGGGGTCCCCAAAGTGGGCTTACAATAATGGGTGCTCAGTGCAAATGAATCAGCAATATTGTCCCCATGAGAGGAAAAAATGGCAAATGTGTTTCCATACAGTCTATTCTTAAGGTTCATTATTTATTCATCTTCAATCTTCTTCCAAGCTTTGGACATGTTAACAAATAAAGAAACAGATCAACTTCACAAACTTGCCTTTCTCATTTTAGGGGCCAGAGCCACTAAATCTTCTTTCGGAAGGCATACATCAAAAGAAGCCACATCTTTCTAGTACGGATTACCGAAGGAGAAAGAGAAATGCAATTCACGAGTGGGTAACTGTTTCAAGCAGTTAGAAATCTAAACTGGAATTTTGGTCAGTATTGAGATATACTATTTATTCAGTGTTTGTTCCTGTTTTCAACCAGACAATAACAACAAAAACTGTAACATTTAATGTGTTTCTTCTATGTGCCAGGAAATCTTCTGGGGACCTTACATATATTAATACGTTTGATACGACCTTTATGCCCCAGCCCATGGTTTTCAATTTTGCTGGACACTAGAATCACCTAGGGAGTTTTTGGGGGGTCTTTTGTTGTTGTTTTTCTTTAACACCAAATACCCAGGCCACACCCCAGGCCAACTAAATCAGAATCTCTGGGGAAGGACCCAGGCATCAGTACTTTGTAAAGCTGCCAAGATGATTTCAATGTGCAGTCAAGGTAGTAAGGCTAAAGAGTTTGACCTATTCTAAAAACAGGGTACAAATAACAGTCATGCAGCTTTGGTTAATCACTTAAGACTAGTCTCTTAGTGGGAAATCTGTTTCTTCTTGAAACATGCTCCCCCAAAACTATAAAAGTAACTGAAGACTCATTTGGTCCAGATCTGGGAGTAGTTGAAAGCAGTATTACTTCTAAATGCCAGGCAGAGAGAGACCCGCTGTGTCAACTGTCCATTGTCACCGTCCTTCTCATTGCCATAGGGTGCCCCTGCTTCGAGGGAGTTCAGCAGCACTGTGTGGGGGCAGTTCATCTGTTCCTGGGTTGACCTTGCTGGCCCAAACCTGTTGAGAGATGGCATCTCAAGGTCGGGTTATTTTAGAGATCTCATTACCATTCCCTGCCACTGAATTTTGGCTTGGACCACACAGTGCATCCTGGGATTATCCCAAACTCCAAATCTTACCAAGAGGGAAGAAAATAGGTGGGGGGAGGGTGCAGTGGAAGTTATACTTTCCTCATACACCTTTTTTTTTAATGTTGCAGTATTTATAACATGGTATTATTTGTATAGTATATTCTTTTTTGTTGTTTTTTATTGTGGTAAAATGCACATAACACAAAATTTGAGTGTACAGTTCAGTGGTATTAAATATATTCACATTGGTATGCAACCATCACCACCATCCATCCTGATAACTCTTTTCATCTTATAATACTGAGACTCTATACCCATTAAAAAATAACTCCCCGCTCCTGACAACCATTCTATCTATGATCTCAACACTTTTAACATGTGCATGATTCAGTAATTATTTGTGATCCTGATGGTAGGTCCTTTAGAGCTTTTTGAGTGTGTTTTCTCCCCACATTACACATGGAAAAAAGAGTGGTACCTTGTGACCAGTGTTGAGTGATATTTCTCCCTCCCATGCTCAGTGCAGAGTCTTCTTGAGATTCTCTCTCTCCCTCTCCTTCTGCCCCTCCCCCCTTAAATAAAATGTTTTTTTAAAAATTAAAATAAAAGATGTGCATAGGATTTCCCCTCAGTATGTCCAAGACATACCTACAAACTGCTCACCATTATCATCCTACAGGGGTAGAAAATAAGAGCTGGCTTCTGCAGCTCCTGATGAGTAGAGAGACAACAGCATGATTATAAATTGCACTCATATGTTTAAATTTGGGTCGTATGCCAACTCTCTCAGAATGAGCAAAATTAAGAAAAGGAACCCAGAAACACATTCATGACAGCTTAATAGGATTTAGAAGGCTCTACCTCACTAACTTTGCAAGGGAACCCTGGCAAAGTATGAAATTAAAGCATCCTACCAGGCTGAATGAAAACAGTTGTCTTCTATTCAAGTCGCTGCACCTGCCCTCAATTCCAGAGATACAGACCACAGCTGTTTCCCCCAGATGTGTCCCAGAATTTCTCAAGAGTTTGCTGACACATAAAAGGTGGGCACTTTGGTAGTATAGGGTTCTCCTTTTGAAGCTGTGTGGGCAGTACAAGTACCCAGTTTTTATTTATTTATTTATTTATTTTTATTTTTTTAAAACATTGTGTGTTTACTATCTCATTCCCCCCAGTTTTATTTAGATTGTATATTTATTTGAGATGGGACTGATGGAAATTCCAATGAGGCTGAAACCCTTCCAAGCCATACCTTTACTCCAACACTGGTGTATTTGAAATGAACAAGAACATGAATGGCTGAGTGAAAGGCAATCCATTATGCTCTGTGGAAATGTATGATGCTTCTTTTTTTTTCTTTATTTCTGCTTCTTTTTTTTTTTTTTTTTTTTTGCAGAAGAGGATGGTGAGGAGAAGCGTGAATTGGGAATCTTCTATTATAAAAATGTTATATAGAAAATCCCCCAAATTCTTAAGTTGTTTAAATGTTGTGAAAGAGATTTATTCAGAAATCCTTTTTTTTTTTATTTTTGGTATTTATCAGAACAGATATGCTTTCAGAGAATCAAGAAATTTTTATTTCCCATTCCCAAAACTTTTGTGTGCCACCAAAGCATTTTCCTGAAGGGGAAACCAGAAAAAGGTCATGAGTTTATGTATTATTGACTTAGATGTGACTTATTTGATCTCCTGAGAATGAAAAGCAATTAATCCATCTTACCAGCAACACAATTTGTGAATGAAACCAGTATGTGCCTCTCGATGAGATTTGTGTAACACCATCTGAGAAAGGGTTAATGCAATCACCATCTATTTTCATAGCTATCCTGAAATAACCCCGTGGGAATGTTGTGAACCTGACACAGGTCACCCAGTGAAGAAAGTCAAACTGCAGTTCCCCTCACAAGGATGATTTTGGCTACTTGGCAACAAGAAAGAGCTCTAGCAACAGGACTCTGCAGTGAGGAAAGTTCGTCAATTACCAGAAAGTCATCAGAAGAGAATGGTTCAGAGAATGTGGTTGGCAGAGTCTATATGAACATATCCGTAGGTGAATTCCTATATGCATTACTCAATGGTTTTGCCTCTGCTCTTCAGCAAGGAAGATATCAGCAGACATGGAATATGGCTACTGCTTTTAATATTCAACTTTGAAAGTTTCAACTTTACGTATATCATCTCGTAGAAGTTCTCATTCATTTTTTTTAGTGTTCCATAATGAAAATATGACTTCATTCATATAAAGCCCCTCACTACCCACCCTTTGGGGACTCAGCTCAGGCATCACCTGCTCCAGAAATTCTTCTGTGATGCACCCTTCCTGCCCCCCAGGCTTCATGTCTATCCTTAAACCATATCCATGGTCACCCAGGCTTCCCTGCATCACGGGTCTTATCACTATGTAGAGAAATTTCCTGCTTAGATACCTGCTTCCACATGGACTGAAAGCGTCTCAGGGCTGGGATCTGTGTCTCCCCCTTCCTGTGTCCATCCAGAGCACCATGCCTAGCACAAAGCAGGTTCTCTGCAACTGTTAGTTGAGCTCAAGTGAACTGAGACCTTTGGGATGGGATTTCCCAGTGCAATAAATGGGCTATTTTAAGTCCCCTTCCTATGTGAAATAAAAGGGGGCTTTTCACAGCCATTAAGTCTCCTATGAGCCATTTCTCAAAACTAAAATATGTTTATATGTATTTTAGGCTATGCTAACCCCTGGTGTTTTCTGGTCTTCAGCCAGAGCTCTTCTGCATGCTGGGACCCATTCCTTTTTTTTTTTTTTTAAGTGTCTTGATACTTGTTTTTTTTTTTTCATCTCCATGGTGTTTTTCCTTCTACAAATTATGTTTCCCTTCGGACTCTTTCCTCTGGCAGTGTGCAGGCCCATGAAAGTAAAGTTTGCATAACATTCCTGATTTTTACAGGAAGCTCCAAGGGAAAAAACAGAGGAAAATTCTCCATGTTTTAAATAAGGTTCATTTGTCTGGGGATTATCTACCATTGCAGTATCCCGCTAAAATTAAATATAAAAGTTTTGACAGCATACCTTGCCTTTTTATGAAAATACACAATTTTATTTAAATGTCTGAAATTCACTAAAGAAAATTTGGATTGAATATTTGGGGGAAGTAATCTACAGACTCAAAGGTAAACAAGGTACAAAGGGGAAAATGTACAATAAAGTCAAAATATAATCACAGCTGGAGGTTACCTTGCAACTACAGATCTCAAAGAGTCTTCTTAAGATTCTTGCTGTTCATATGGTATTAAAGTAGGATTTTAAGTCCCCTGAAGGCTGGAACCATGTCTGTCTTGTTCACCACTCTCCCTTGCTTTCAATACAGCACCTGGCTCATAGGGGGTCTTGGTATTTGTTAAACAAATTAATGAATATTTCTGAATAATTAAGTAGGTGGGGTTAAGAGAAGTAAGTGGGTTCAACTAATTGGAAATACTACCTCCCTCCTTCATATACCTCAGCATAGCACTGGTCCTACGGTTGGTCAGTGCTGTCACTTCCAGAGCTCCACTGAGCCTCTTAATAACTTGGGAAATATCATTTTTATCCTCAGCTTATCGATGAGAAAATGAAAGTTCAGGTTAAGTAACTTCCCAAAATTATAGAGCACATACCAGCCATGCCAAACCCTGACTTTTTCACTACAACACAGTGCCTCTCAAATGCCAAGTACATGTCATCATTCTGTCACAAAATTCTGGGAAGGCCCAGGCTTCCAGAAAATCGTGGCCTTCAGGATGCTCACATGAACTAAAGCAAAAAGAACTACAGTTGCAGCATGCTGATAGCCTTTTTTTCTTTTTAATTAATGAGAAACCATTTTCTCCTTCTACATCTCTTGCAATGCCTTCTACTCTTTGGCATCTGGGCCACTCAGATCTTTCCTATAGGTTTTGATACACTGATAATAAGTGAAGAGAATTAAGCAGTGTCTCAGGAACCCAGTGAACATCAGGGACCGTGTCTTGCATTCCAGTGGCTGTCTCAAATACAAAGAATTTTTGGTAATCTCCCCTCAGAGGTTTTAAGTCTTTAAGTTCTTCCAGACATCACAAAAATCCATGTGGTTTACTTTTTACATAAATCACATCATGGGGACATGATAACATTCCAGTTACTCTTTGTAGCATCTCAAAGAAATGAAGTCCCTTCTGAAATGCACTAGCCAAGAAAAAAATGTCATGTTTTGGTGAGGTTGGCTGAAGGCTGCCATGTGATTTAGATAAAGGATTTCCAATGAGAATCCGAGTCACAAATCATTCATTTAATCATTTAAAACTGTCAGGAAGCATCTGCTCCCCCAACCCAAAATGTAAAACACTGATAAACCCTAAAAAAAAAAAAAACAAAAAACAAAAAAACCCAAGTCAAACATGATGTATTAGATTCATGTCGTCTTATTAATTTTGCAGTTGTCATCATCAACAGAATTAAATGATGGCTTCCCAGAGTACTGGGAAAAGAGGAAAAGTAAAGACAAAGTAACTGATCTCAAAGACCTTGTACTACAGCAGACACTATTCTTTCTACCTCAGTTTTCCTACCTGAGAATGTTTCCCTAAATAAGAAGGTTAGATTGGAGACTGTTCTCCAGGGTCCTGTCAGGGTTCTTTCAGGTTCCTCCAGAGAAATGGAACCAACCAAGAGAGGACAGAGAGATGGAGAGATTTATTATAGGAACTGGCACATGCAGTTGGTTATGGAGGCTAAGAAGTCCCACAGCTGGCCATCTGCTAGGAGAGAACCAGGAAAACCAGTGGTATCATTCATCCCTAGGACAAAGGCCTAAGAACCAAGAGCTCTAATGTCTAAGGGCAGGAAAGACAGATGTCCAAGCTCAAGACAAGAGAGAAAGAGTTTGCCCTTCTTCCATCTTTCTGTTCTATCCAAGCCCCCAAAAGACTGGATGATGCCCATCCACATTGATAAAGGTGAATCTTCCCTACTCAGTCTACAGATTCAGATCTCTCTAGAAACACCCTTACAAATTCACTCAGAAATTACTTTTAATCAGCTATCTGAGCATCCCTTAGCCCAGTCTGGTTGACACATATGATTAACCATCATAAAGACCATATCTAAAGGGTCTTAGTTCAAATTAAGTCTCCAGAGACTCTTCCACTAGTCAACTTCTCTACTCCCTGCTCTCCAAATCGCAGTCTTTTTTTTTTTTAGAAATATGTAACGTGAAAGGTCCTCAAAAGATCTTCAGCTCCAGTCTTCTGTTCCACAAAGGTTTGGAATTTATCTAGTGTTTGAAGATCCTGAGAACCTATTTCATAATTTTCTTTTACTGATTAGGTTACTTATGTGGGCTTCAACAGTCTAACAAAACACTCTTTCCAGAAACTTAAATCATGCGCTGTTGGATTCTATACAGCTCAAGAATAGCATTGACTTTTTATATCTCAAAAAACAATCATGAAGTTTTCACTGCTTTTTCTTTCACGGCCAACAACTGTCTTAGTTAAATTTCTTCTGTATGTAAGTAACAGAAACCCACTTCAGCCACCTTCACAAGGAATTTATTATAAGGATGTGGGGATATTACATACTCTGTAGGTGTAGTGTTGCAGCTGAACATCAGAAAAGCACTGAAATTATGAAATGGAAAGACTCTAGAACCAAGATGGCCCTCCTATCAGTAGCAACACGGAATGGAAACCAGACTCCCCAGGTTCAAGTCCCTATTCTAACACAGGCCGGCTGCTTTCAGAGAAGGACCTTCATCACAAACCAAGGCTTCTCTCTCATAATCACATAATTTACTGTTTCTGAACCCCCTACAGGTCCACTGCACTTCTCTAAGTGCTGTCACAAAAAGTATAGAACAATCTCCATGGACAGAATGAGACAAATGCACTATTCTTCACCTGTAAACCTCAGTACTTTACATGTAATGAGAAGTGCCCATAGTTTATACATATACCTAATGTCACCACATCTACCAAATAACTAGACTACATAAGAAAGAGAGGGAGCTAATATCTACTGAGCACCCATTATGCCAGAGACTATACAAAACATTACCTTTTTTTAGTATTGTGAGGTAGGTATTGTTAACTTCTCTAATGTTTAAATTTCTTATCTGAAAATTGGGGCTAAATATTTTGCCATGGCTATCCCTTGCTATGGATTAAATATTGGTGTCTCCTAAAATTCATATATTGAAGCCGTAACCTCCAATGTAAGGGTATTTAGAGATGAGATCTTCATGAGATAACTAAATTTAGATGAAGTCATGAGGGTGGAGTCCCAATAATGGAATTGGTGCCCTTGAAAGATCTAGAGACTAGAACTCTCCCTCTCTCTTCCATATGAAGACACAGCAAGAAGATGGCCATCTGTAAACAAAAGGGCCTTCACCAAGAATTCCACCTTGCTGGTACCCTGATCTCAGATTTCCAGCCTCCAGAACTATGAGAAACAAATGTTTGCTGTTTAAGCCACCCAGCCCACAATAATTGGTTAGAGCAGCCCAAACTGACTAAGACATCCATTAACACAGACAGGAACACAAACCATGTCACCATCTCTTGCAAGTTCCTGATTTCCAATCTTTGGGTTGATAAATACTAAGTATTACAAGGCATAGCACTGACTCTTGTTGTTCTATATCCTCCTCCCCATGGTTGAAAAACATCTTAATTATCAAACTTTTTTGTGTGCTTAAGGTAAGGAGAGGGAAGAATGTTCCAGTATAACTCCAGGTAGCTCCAGCCACACTCTGATCCTAACAATGCTAGCCAAACAATGTTCTGGACAGGAAGTACCTTCCCTGACATTGTTCAGGCAAGTCTTCAGTCTTTCCTACAACTAATCTTTTATTATCATAATCTTGCTCTGTTCCTCAATTTCCTCATCCTATAAAGTAATAACTAAGAGAACTACCTCACAATGTTAATAATGATGATTAATTCATCTAAGCAAAAGGTTTAGGATCAGCATTGGGATATAGTATGCACCTAATAAATGCTGCTCTTCTCATTGTTAATGAAAAAGAACACTTATTTCTAAGCAGCTCAATGGAATATATTATTGCCCCAAAGGGAGGGATACAGCAAATTTCCCTTTTCATTTTGTGATCACTATAAACTGTCTTTGAGATTCATATCCTCTGGTCACAGAGCCATCCACCTAAACACTACTCTACATACATATTGGTAGACCAGTAGGTCTCACCCTTACCATCCTGTAAACTCACTGAGGTCCTGCATGATTCTATAAGCCCATCCCCTGTCCCTTTCAGAGAGACAGTTTTCTACAGGACTCTTGGCACTTCTGAATGTCCTGAGGCGTGACACTAACTCCTCTTTTGTTCTGGACTATCTTTTCAAGGATGTTTGTTTAATAAAATGTCTTGGAATATAGAGATAGTGATGCCTTCCAGAGCAGAGGTCAGATTTGCCTGCTGTCCAGTGTGATAAAGATGTTTCCCTCCAGGGCAAAGAGTAAGTTGCTTAAACCTACCATAAAAGATTCAGGTTCCGAAGCTCAGAGTTCCTCAGATGTGATGGAAGACCACTACCTGCCCAGTACCCACCTGAACCTTTCTCCATTATCCTAATGGATTTGGGGGACAGGTGACCAAAGTAAATATGACACCCATGATGCTTGCTCTGCGTGAGTGAATAATAAAGTCCTTTGTCTCTGACCTTGGTGTCTCATGTCTCCTGCCATCCTCCATGACACTGTAGCAGACTAATTTGCTAACTTACAAGTAGGATAGAGCCTCTAGTCCTGAAAGCCTCTGAAGAACAAAGTAATAAGACAGACACAAACATAATCTTCCCATCTCCACCATAGCTTCCTATAACCACTGAAGGCTATTAGGAAGGGTGTCTGGGTACAACAGTCCAGGGGGTAAAGGAGCTAATTCACTGAAGGGAAGTGAAGAGCTGTTGGGAATTACACAGTTTTCTATCTGGGGACATCTTGAAAATAGCATCCACTGGAGTTAGGGTAACAGACCCTCAATTGCAGTGTTTTAGAATTTGTTCCACTCTGACACATGGGTACTTTTGTGTTCCTTCAGATTCTTCAAGAGCTTTTCTGTAGTTTTCAAGAATCCTCACAATTAAGAAGTAACTAAACTAATGTATACCAGCAACTAAAGTACCCTAGTAAGTAGTTCATCCTCAGTGATATGAAACAAACTCCAATTTTTAAAGTTTTCTTAACTACTAGCCACTACTAGCCAGTCTAGCATGACCTTATATTCATTTAATGATTCAAGATGCTTTCAGGGATGCCTGGGTGGCTCAGTTTGTTAAGTGACTGCCTTCAGCTCAGGTCATGATCCCAGGGTCCTGGAATCGAGCCTTGCTTCAGGCTCGAGCAAGGAGCCTGCTTCTCCCTCTCCCTCTGCCACTCCCCCTTCTTGTGCTGTCCTGCTCGCTCTCTGTCAAATAAATAAATAAAATCTTTTTTAAAAAAAAGAGAGAGAGAGATCCTTTCAGCTCAGATAATAAAACACCATGATTCAAACTGTCTAAACCAATAGGAAATTTTATTATCTCACACACACAAAGAAAAGTTAAGGTGCATTCCAGATGTGGTACATTAGGATTCTCACTCTATTTTTGTGTAATTCCCTTGGCTCAGCCCTTCTCCATCTGGAGAACTTAAAGCATCATATACAACTAACTTTATATCCAGAGAAGGGATTTTTTTTCAGGAGAAGAAAGAATTTCCCAGTGGCACCCAACAGACTTCTTCCTTGCCATCCAGAATCAAAGCACTTTCCCATTCTTAAACTAGCTAGTGGCAAGTGGAATGGGATGCCTTTGGTTTAGACCCATCACTGTGTTATATTTGCTGGATTCTAGGTTTAAGGGGAAAAAGAGAGTAAAAATCAACATTGAAGACTGATTTTAAGAATTCTATGACTTTCCTTTAAGAATTAATAATATTCTGTACCATTCTTATTGTCCTTACCACATTTTCTTCATCCATTCAGCCAGCCAGCCATCTATCCATCCATCCAAAAAGTATTTATTGAATGCCAAGTATGGGCCAGGCATTGTTCTAACTGTTGAGATACACAAGTAAACGAAACAGAGTCCCTGCTCTCATGAAGCATACATTCTTCTGCCTAGTATTAGAGTTATTTTGATACTGTATGAGCCAGAGTTATCCAGAGAAACAGACCCAATAGGAGATAGATAAATATTTAGACAGGTAGATACATAAATAAATAGATAAATTTTAAAGAATTGGCTCACACAACTGTGGAGTCTGGCAAGTCTGAAATCTGTCAGGTAGGCCAGGAGGCTGGAAACTCAAACAGTTGGTACAGTTTTGAGAAAGAATTTCTTCTTATTTTTGGAAACCTCAGTTTTTGCTCATAAGGCCTTCAACCGATTGGATGAAGCTCACCCACATTATCAAGATTGATCTCCTTTACTTAAAGTCAACTTATTGTATATACTAACGATGTCTAAGGAATACCTTCACAGCAGCACCGAGATTAGTATTTGTTTAAACAACTGGGTACTATAGTCTAGCCAAATTAATACATCAAACTAACCATCACAGATGCCTTGCTTATCTCCTCAACTCCACTACCAGCTTCTCTCAAAAATGACTGTATCATATATCTGGATGTCTGTAATCCCCCCACAGAGCTTCTCACTGTGCTTTGCAGCTAGTAGATGTTCAAGAAATGCATGATATTGGAGTACATAAGCTCAACTTTATGGCACACACTTGTCTGCATTTCTTCAAATGAGAAGGGAAGTTCAAATCAAAAAGAATCACCTAGAGCTGAAGCAAGATCATGAATCATAAAACAAAAATGACAACCTCCTCATTCACTCAGCCTAATCTGAAGATTCTGACTTTCTTTCAAGCCACACAGCATCTTGACTCAAGAGCACACTCCTAACCATCACACTAACGTCAAAAATTTACAGTCTTCGAAAAAAAATGCTACTGAGCACACCACATGCCTTTCTGGGGAAACGAATTTAAGCCTAGAGCTTAAGAGATTCCATTTTTTCCAATCTGATTTTGATCTTTCCTTGAGCCATTTGATCTGCTTCTTTCCATAAAGCAAATGTTCCTGGAGAGATCACACAGGGAGCCAGGAGCCAGAGCCAAACCTCTGATCTGCATGCGTCTCCACTGGCCACCCATGAGGCAGGCAAACTGTGGCCTCTATGAGTCAGAATCTGGGCACTTCCATGCA
This sequence comes from Mirounga leonina, assembly GCF_011800145.1. NCBI lineage: Eukaryota > Metazoa > Chordata > Mammalia > Carnivora > Phocidae > Mirounga > Mirounga leonina. The sequence continues at coordinate 14,509,546 of NW_023270377.1, forward strand.
TTCCATACACCTGGTCTCTTACTGCATCTCTCCCCAACCCCCACCCAGGCCTTAAGGAGAAGGTGGTACAAGTCTGGTTTTTGCTGTAGTTGCTTCTTTTGTGGTTTTTGGCTTTGTTTGGTATTCAGAGGCCTGATCCACATCTTGTATAAATTGTTTTCTCCGTGGAGTTAATCTAGACACACCTCAAGGTTTGACCCTCTGCACCCCAAATCAAGAAAAGATAAAAATTAATAAACATTAATTGAGCACCTACTCCAAGCCAGGCACTGAACAAGACACGTACACATAGTTAATCTTCCTTAAAACTTTACAAGGTAAGTGCTATTACATCTGTGATACAAATGAGGAAATTGAGGCCATCTGTAATTTGGGGCACAGACTGCAAGTCAAAGAAAAAGGCAAAACTAATTAAGTGTGGTCACACACCTTAGTTCTCTCACTTATCAAACAAACTAATCATAAGATAACTATTCACACTTACCAGTTAAACAGAATATAATGCAATTTGACTCACAATGTTCTCAAGTATCTAGATTTTCCAAAGGAAAAGGGACAAGTGGGTTTTTAGTTTTTTGTTGTTTTTAAAATAAAAAGAATAATTTATGTGTAGAATGGAAAGTGAATACAAACCTTTTAAATAAAATGCTTTTCCAAAAGTGTATCAATCTATCATTAAAATATAAGCAATACTGAAGTCAGTATTTAAAAGGATATGTTGACATGTCTTCCAAAGCTACATTCTCTTCTGAGGCAAAGTGCCAGGCATGGCCCCATGCTTCAATGCACAAGGCCCCATTAAATAAGGATTAATTTAGTTAACTAGTGAAAAACATTCTTTAGTAAGTCTTCAATTAAGATTGATCATACTACAGAAAATCCTCCTGCTTACAAGCTGAAAAAGTAAATCAATCAAGATTTGGCTCATCACCTCAGTGAATTGTTGGATGGATGGATGGATGGATGGATGGATGGATGGATGGAATTCTGAAATCATGGAATCTATAAAATATTATGGAGTGCTGCAAAAAATACCACCAAGAAAGCAGAAAAACAACACACAGAACAGGAAAAAATAAATATTTGCATATCATATATCTGATTAGGAATTTGTATCCAAAATATATGAAGAACTCCAAAAACTCAATAATAAAAGATAAATAACCCACTAAAACTGAACAAATGATCTGAGCAGGCATTTCTCCAAAGAAGATCTATAAATGGCCAGTAAGCAAATAAGAAGATATCCAAAATCACTGGCCAGCAAGGAAATGAAAATCAAAACCATAGTGGGATATCACTTCATATCCACAAGGATAGTTATGATCAAAGGGACAATACAAGTGCTGGAGAACATGTGGAGAAATTGGAACCCTCAGCCACTGCCGGCAGGAACATAAAGTGTGGTAGCCATCTTGAAAAACAGTTTGGCAGTTCCTCAAAAGGTTAAACACAATTACCACATGACCCAGCAATTTCACTTCTTAAGTGCTTACCAACAGAAATTAATACATACACCTGCACAAAGATACAGAAATGTTCATAGCTTCGAGATACAGTTAGAGATACAGAAAAGTTCATATGTTCAAATTATTCATAATAGCTAAAAAGCAGAAACATCTCAAATGTCCATCAACCGGTGAATGGATAAATAAAATGTGCTATATTGATATAATGGAATATTGTTTGGCAATAAAAAGAAATGAAGTACTGATACATGCTACAATATAGATGAACCCTGGATAAGTTGAAGTCACAAAACACCATTTATTTTATGACTCAAGATTAGATAGATAGATAGATACAGACAGATGGATATGAAATGTCCAGAATAGACTAATTTATATAAACAGAGAGTGATCGGTTGTCTAGGGCTTTAAACAAGAGATTTGGGAAGAAATGAGGAGTGACTACTAATAAGCACAGGTTTCTTTGGGTTAATGAAAATATTCTAAGATTGATTATGATAATGGTTGCAAGCTCTGCAAATATACTAAAAAACATTGAATGGTATATGTTAAGTGAGTGAGTTGTATGGTGTATGAGTTCTATCTCAATTAAAGTTGTTTTTAATAAAAGTCATTGAACAAACTGAGGACAAGTTGGGGAAAAAAAATGTATCCTGAGGATCTAAATAAAATTTATTTTATCAGAGTAGAATATAGCATCCTTACAATTTGGCTATCTTAGGGCGGTTATATTATTAATAGTTTTTGAATGAAAAGTTAGGTCAAATACCACCCTCATTCTCAATACCATAATCTGTAGAAGAAAATATGGTTGTATTCTATAATAATGGATTTATCAATGAATTTCTACAGGAATGTATTCATACTAACTAGAAACCTTACTATTATCTACTTCACATATTTTTAAACCAACTTACTTTCCTCTTAAAAATACATATATTTAAAAGGAAAATTATTTCCTTATTAAAATTAGAAAACTAATTCACTTGCATAAATAAAAGATGACTTAAAATAAGCACAATAAAAATAAATCTACATTTTTAAACTCTAGGGAGATAGTATTGCTAACCAGAAGACTTTAAGCCTGGAACCTGTTATCTTTTTTGTTAAAATGAGAGAATAGCAATATTAGAGAAGTATTAAAATCTGGTACAGTAGAATGACACTATTGAAGAATTAAAAAAACATGAAAAAGGAAATAATCTATGCAAGCCAATGTTATTTAACTCTGTATTCATGAACCACCTGAAACTATTGCTACACCACATCTACCTAGCAATCTAGTGGTGTTACTGGTTGGTCAGTATCTCTTCTCCCACTAACCAGTAACTCCAGGCCCAACTCCAGCCAACTAGTGGCAACTCTGGGCCCAGGTGCATCCCTTCTTGTATTGTGACTCCAATAGAGTTCTCTTTATGCAACTGGAAGGGTGATGATGGAAAAGCCACACCCACTTCCTAAAAATCCTGGAAAATATACACCCACTTCTGTTCATGTTCCACTGGTGAAAATTAATAATATTGTCGTTCCTAGATGCAAGAGGAGCTGGGACCTACCTGGACTATCATTTTCTAGGACAAAACTCTACACCATGGAAGGGGAGCAGATATGGTGGTAGGCAGCTCCCTAGGCCACAACCCAGGCTAACCCAGGCATTCTTGTAAAGTTAGGCCATTATTTATGGCTGAAATGGCTGAAACTTTTTTTTTTTTTTTTTTTTTTGCCTCATGGCCACAGAGACTTCTTTCAAGACATGTCTCTAAGGGCAAGGGAAACAAAAGCAAAAATGAACTTTTGGGACTTCATCAAGATAAAAAGCTTTTGCATAGCAAAGGAAACAGTCAACAAAACTAAGAGGTAACCCATGGAATAAGAGAAGATATTTGCAAATGACATTATAGCTGAAACTTTAAAGAATGCCATGGTAGCATATGCCTACTCAAAAACTGAACTTGAGGAAATAGATTTATTCTGTGGGATACCACTTAAAACTAAATGGCTATTAAAAAAAGAAAAAAACAAACTAAACCAAGCATGCAATTATAGATCCTTGGAGTTAAAAGAGACCCCAGAGAGCATCTACTTATCACGCAAAATATTTCACCTAGAACAAATGCTCAAAGTGCCTCTCCTTTGAGACGAATCTTCTCAGTCTTCACTATCATGGAGGCAGGTGCCTCTCGCCTTTACCACCACCAACAAAAACCATCTTGTGGCTAAACTGAAGCAGAGAAAAATCAAAACACACAGGCTGCCTCACTTAGCGGTAAACTGTAAAAGTTCTCAGACACCACTACTTCTAAATCAATATAAAAGCATTTCTAGGCTATCCATTATCCTCAGGAAATTGGTCTTGGGGGAGAGCTCTTCCAGTTAGTGAAATTTATCATTTCTACAATCAAAACTTGTTTTTAAAAATTATAATAGTGGGCTCCCTGCTCAGTGGGGATCTGTTTGTCCCTTTCCCTCTGCCCCTCTCCCGCTCATGCTCTCTCTCTCAAACAAATAAATAAAACCTTTAAAAAAATTAAAATTGTAGGAACTCTATAAAATGTGTTATGTCCTTCATACCTTTTCAAACAGAAAACCATGGGGCAGCAAGCAGTCTTTTCTTGACGTGGGGATTATCAATAACATACATGTAGGGACGCCTGGGTGGCTCAGTCAGTTAAACATCTGCCTTCGACTCATGATCTTGGGGTCCTGGGATCAAGCCCTGCATCAGACTCCCCACTCAGTGGGGAGTCTGCTTCTCCCTCTCCTGCTGCCCCTCCCTCCCACTCTCTCTCTCTCTAATAAATAAATAAAGTCTTAAAAAAATAAAAGAACGTACATGTAATGCAGGATCTTTTGACCTTTGTGTTAAATGACTACAACTGTTGGGTTTGAGAACTCTTCTCTGGCTCTTCTCATGTTAGACTCCCCAGTTGCTCCTCACTTCTCTCTTTCCCGCTTGGAGCAGCTCCTTCCTTGCCTTGAGATTTGCTCCTTCTCTGCTACAAATCTGAAAATAAAATAGCAAAATTGCCGAGAGCATTTTAACTCTAATTTCACATACAACCCTAAAGAAAAGATTTGCCTTTGAGTCCAACCCAGAATCCATAGCACAATCACGTTCCTTCAAACTCAGTTTACGCCTTTCTTTGTTCCACATAATCAGGCAATTGGACAACGGAGTTCTAAATAAATGATAGTTAACTATATCTTGATCTATTAATTAAGAATGTTTCATTATCAAGTAACCCCAGACCAAATCAAATGGACTCAAGCAAAATAAAGAATGTATTGACTCATACAAATGAAAAGTCCACCTGCATGTCCAGATCCAGGTGCTTAAGTAATATTGTAAGAGCTCCGTCTTTCCACATCTTTGGCTCTGATTTTTGCCACATTCCCTTTGTTCTCAGGCAGAGTTGGTCACCAGCATCTATGTGCTTGTATTCTCCCAGTGTAGCAACCCCAACAGAAACTAGGTACCTTTGCTCCAGTAACTGAGCAAAAGTCTCAATGCTGATTTCCATTGGCCTGGATTGGGTCATGCAATCGTGCCTGAGCCAATCACACTGCCTTATTGGACAGACTTTGATCATGCCCAACCCTGGAATTCAATCCCTCTGAGACTACTTGGATTGAGAATAGGGACAGTTATGTTTAATTCCTTAAGAGGAAATCAAGGTTTTGTTGCAGAAGAAAACAGATAAAAGCTGGACAGGCAAAAAAACAAGAGATGTCCACTGAAATTATTACAGGCCAATTAACCTAGGTTTCTAGAGGTTCAAATGCAAGGCAATTTTTGAATCATCATTTGACTGTACAATCATTCCTATTCATAACACTCCTGAAAGTTTTCTGTATGCAGGAAGATAGACTTGGCCCTGAAACCATACAATATACCTCTAACATTAGGCCTTCCTAACTAGAACATATTTCTGTTTCCTGATTACAGCATGTTTCTATCATCACCCTTATAATAATTTTCACACTTTTTCTCTCACTTGAAGTAAAAATTTCAGTGTGAAATTTATCTCCGGTCTTCAATGTCATTATGTTAGCAGTTTTCCAGTCCTTGTAAGTCTTTCTGGAGCACCATTTTCTCCTAAAACAGAAAGTATGAGAGCCAAAAATAATCTTTCCTGTTAGCCTCGTAGCTCTCCAGTAAGTGTTGCTGGAAGCTCTAATAAAAAGCACTATTAGCAGCCAGGACACTCCAAACTGGCATTGCACAGAAGGCATCCTTTAAATGCCTTTGGGTATCAGTCTCCCAAGCAGATGTCCTCTCCCTTTGAGGAGATTGCATTTCCCCCAGAGAATAGGCGTGGCTTTGCACTTGGCATCAGATAAGGGCTTCTCGGATGCCGAGGGGATGCACAGAAACAGAGCAGCGCCACTCAGGGCTGCCGCCAACATGCTCACGTGGTGAGAACTGGCCACGCAGTGCCCCCCACACCCTGCCCACCCACCTCTATAAATCCTCCTGTGGTGTAGAGGCCAGGAAACGGATCTGTTCTCTATTCAAAGGCCATGGAGCCAAGAACTCCCAAAGTTCTTGCGTCAGAATCACCATTCTCCAACTCTGCTGGGCGTTCTTCCTTGACCTCTCCTGGAAAAGGGCCACAGCATGTCTCGGAGTCATCCACCTCCCTGTGCTTCTGGAGGAAGAACACTGCACTTGCTGTAAGGACACCAGGGTTTGGAACGTGATCTCGCCATTTGTTCAGCAGAGACCTTGTTCCCATTCACTTCCACAGGGCCCTTCGCTCCCCTTTCTGACCACAGCCCCTACTGTCTTTTGGGACTCCTCCCCATCTCCTCACCACCACGCTTGTGGTCCAGACAAGGCTCCACCCAAGCCTAAGCCAGTCAGTGCCCCTGCAACCACCTGGCTACAGGGACTGATTCAGGGACAGGCCCTGGTTCTAAGACAGTTGGGCATGTGCAAGTCAGAACAGTTTGCAAGAGCTACTCAAAGAAGCATTCTCTTTTCCACTGGACTTGGAGCTGAGATAATGCCAAGGACCTAGGAATTTCCTGGTTTGAAAACTGAAAGTCCCCTGCCCGGGGATTCTCCCTCAATTCCAGGCAAACCGGGGCAGTTGTTCACCCTAAACAGATGTCAGAGCTGCATGTGAGAGGTGGGGTGCTGCAGCCATGTTGTTACCACATGAAACCTGACAATAAAACCAGCACAAAGCAGGAGGAACTGAGAGATGGAGAGAAGTCAGTTCCTGGTCACATCTTCAAACTCCCGGATCTAGCCATGCCTGTAGCCAAAAGCCCTTACAATCTCTCATCATTATAAGAACCAATATATTCTCTTTTTGCTTAAACCAGCTCAACTTGGATTTCCTGAAACTTGTAACAGGAAGTCTGCTCACTAATGTATCAGTTGCATGGTATTGCAGAAGTTGATTCACCTCACTAAGCCCATTTCATTCATGTATAAAATTGGAGTGTTATTTTCTGAAGACCAGAGGAGTCAAGTATCTGTCTCAATGGTCAGCATACAGTTCTCTTCCCTTCCTTTTTGTGAGCTAGAGCACTCATAAACCATAGACAGTGAGGGCTGGGAGGAAACAGAGACATACTTGTTCTGATGGCTCATTCTACAAATAGGGAAACTGAAATAGAGATGAAAACTGGATCAGCTAAAGCCCTTCCGCTAGTGGCAGTCAGAACCAGAACCGGGGCCCCTGAGTTCTGCCTAGTGCTTTTCCCATCCCATCATGAACCCGACATTTCATTTTCTTTTCTGAGAAGAAGAGTCTGCTGATACAAAGGGGAGGGCTAGTCTTTCACAGCGCAGGGAGACTCCACCTGAATGTGATGACATCAGGGGAAGTGCCAAAAACTGGTCCAGAGCAAGGACTCACCTGTCCCATCTTCCTAACTGGGTATCAGTCCAGTGTCCTCACAGGTTATTACCAACAGGGTTCTTCTCCTGCTCCAGGGGCTCTTCTCCACTTGTCCTAACCATGAGAAGTCTCTCCCCTGAAATGCAGACTTGAATGCAAGCATGGGGACCTATTCTTCTGCCAACCACTTAGTAATGAAATGTATTAATAGCCATCTGGTCCTCACAAGATTCAGAAGTTCCTTCATGTTATTCTCTTCTTAAGAAAGTAAAATTTATTCTCAAAATGAAGCCCCTCGTTGTGTTTGTGAATGCCTTTCCCAAAGCAAATGATACCAGGGGCAAAACAATGAAGAAGGGAGACTAATAATTATTCACCACTTGGATTTGGGGTAGGGGTGGGAAGAAGACAAGGAAGTTCCCTGTTGTCACCTGAGGGGGCTGCTCTGTGCTCAGCTGGCCCGCTCTCTACTGCAGTTTGGAGGCATGGCCAGGAGCCCACCAGACATAGGGAGGTAGAGCCCAGCTGGCTGCTGGCTGGTGATTTATTCGCCTTGTCCACAGCATCCCCTCCTACTGCCTGGGCTGGTTTTAGTCTAAGCTGACTTGAGATCATAAAAGGAATATTCTCCTTGACGGCCACACGTTAGGGAGGGAGACTGGGGCAGAGTGGCCAAGTGATTCCCCCTGGACTGCTGGGCTTGAGTCTAGCTGCTCCAGAAAATCTTGGGAGAATGTACAGTACTGAACTGAAGGCATGTTCCTCTCCGTCAACTAATGTTAGAACCACTGTGTGTCCAGAGTCAGAAGAGGGTGCTTATCCCCTGGGATGCACCAAAATCTTGGGGGTCTTTATTGCTTTGCTCACCAAGTATCACAAGGCTATGTGTCTGACACATAACAAATATAAGTGAGAGTTTTGTGTGTGTGTGTGTGTGCAGTGTTTACAGATCCATTTCATCACATTTCTCAACACTACAGGTTCTGAACCAATTGATAAGTAGACAAAAGAGTCGGGAATCACGATCCCAGCTTTATCCTTGGTCCAGTTGGATTAGAGTTCTCAGATTAAGCCTGGACTAGCAAGGAGCTCTCTTCTCCTTCCTGTCCCCCTCCCAGCTGAGGCTCCTGACTCAGGGAGAGGCAGAACAGTTGGACACCTCCCTGCCTCACTCCCACCAGCTCCTGCCTCGGCGAGCCTTTTACAAGAAGAAGAGGCCTATGGGCATGCAGCTCTGAAGGAAAGAATCCATAAAGGCCTGAGCATAATGTGCTCCATGATTCCCTTTCCCATCCCACCAGTTAGATAAATCACCCCTAATCCCAGGGGTAGGGGGAGTCATGAAAAGAAGGGCAGAAGTTTATGCATTGCTTTGTCAAGAGATTTGACGACATTGTCTTTGGAGTGCAGAAAGCAGACCCACCTTATAGGCAAAAATGACTTTTTTTTTTTAAAGATTTTATTTATTTATTTGAGAGAGAATGAGATAGAGAGAGAGAGAGGATGAGAGGGGGGAGGGTCAGAGGGAGAAGCAGACTCCCTGCTGAGCAAGGAGCCCGATGCGGGACTCGATCCCGGGACTCCAGGATCATGACCTGAGCCGAAGGCAGTCGCTTAACCAACTGAGCCACCCAGGCGCCCCAAAAATGACTTTTTTCTAGGACTCTAGGTTCACCGAAAATAAACTCCCTAAAAGAACCCTCAAATGAACCCACCTTTTTCCAAGGTCTAAATGACAGCAAAGGGTCCTAGAGCAAACTGGCTACACCACCTTGTACTCTGCCAGGCCGTCACTACATGCTTTAATTTTCATGGGTTCAGAATAAACAAAAAAAATTTTTTTCATTTAAAAAAAAAGGTAAAGATTAACAGCTCCGTTTCAGAACACAGTCAGCCCAACCCAGGCACCAACCTTCAGAGGAGAGGCCAATGACCTCAGTTATGGAGACACCTGCTGGGCCGCACACAGGGCCAGAACTATCGGAAATCTGAAGGTGCTCGATAAAGCTCAGGAGCCCTCACTCACACAGCCCTGGGGGAAACACTAGCAATATATTCATGTAGTGGGGGGTTCTTGTAAAACTTGCAAAGGTAAACTAATTTAACCCCAACTAGTCAACACCATTGCTTATTTCTGCTTTGATGTCCCTTGTCACACTTCCCTCCATGTTGGGTGGTATTGGAGAAGCATTGGGCATTTTGGAATCTGGCTGGGGAAAAACTGATTTAGAAATACATCAGTTTGGGGGCACCCGGGTGGCTCATTTGGTTAAGAGACTAACTCTTGGTTTCAGCTCAGTTCATGATCTCAGAGGTCGTGGGATCCAGCCCCACATTGGGCTCCAAGCTCAGCGGGGAGTCTGCTTGAGATTCTCTCCCTCTACCCCTCCCCACTGGCACTTTCTCTCTCTCTGTCTCTCTCTGTCTCTCTCTCAAATAAATAAATAAATCTTTAAAAAAAATACATTGGTTATGGCTTTAGCAATAATAGGCATATATAATTTGCAGTCACTTCTGTGTATAGTTATTAGAATAGAAATAACACCCAGAAGTATTTTTAAATTTAGTTTTAATTGAAATTTTTACTGAGGTAATTGTAGATTCATGTACAGCTCTAAGAAATAATACAGAGATCCCTGTACATTTTGCAAGACAATGCTATAATATCACAACCAGATACTAACTTTTATATAATTCGCTTATCATATTCAGACTTCCCAGTTTTATTTGTATTCTCTCTCTAGTGTGTGTGTATATGTATGTGTGTTAAGTTCTATCAACATTATCACCTATGCATATCTATGTTATCTATTACCACAGTAAAGTTACTGAACAGTTCCAAAGCCACAAGGATTTCCCATGTGGTCCCATTATAGCCACACCTGCATCTCTCTGACCTCTCCCCTTCTCCCAATCCCAAATCAACCACTAATCTGTCCCTCATCTCTAAAATTCTGTCATTTCAAGGCACTTGGGTGGCTCAGTCAGTTAAGTGTCTGCCTTCAGCTCAGATCGTGATCCCAGGGTCCTGGGACAGAGCCCCACATCAGGCTCCCTGCTCAGTGGGGAGCCTGCTTCTCCCTCTCCCCTCTGCTTGTGCTCTCCCTTGCTATCTCTCTCTCTCTCAAATAAATAAATAAAATCTTTAAAAAAAATAAAATGAAATTTTGTCATTTCAAAATGTTATACAAATGAAATCAATAGTATGCAACCCCTTGGGATTAGTTTTTTTTTTTTACTCAGCATAATTCCCTTGAGATCCATCCAAGTCATTGCACATGTCAATATTCCATTCCTTTTTACTGCTCAGTAGGGTTGTCCCACTGTTGTTTGTACACAGCCGGCCTGTTGAAGGACATCGGGGCTGATTCCAGCTGCTATGAACTTTTCTGTACAGGTTTTTGTGTGAACATATGCTTTCATTTCTCTGGTATAACCGTGTGGTCAGGCAATTGCTGTATTGTATGATATTCACTTATTTACTTTTTCGCAAAAAGTGCCAAAATGTTTTCCAGGGTAGCCATACCATTTGACATTCTCACCAGCAATGTATGAGTGGCCAGTTCCCCTGCATCCTGAACAGCGTTTGCTGTTGTCACTACTTTTTATTTTAGCCATTCTGATAGTGGAAGGGCCTAGCCCACTGTGGTCTTAATTTTCATTTCCCTAATGGCTAATGATGTTTTTTTCATGTGCTTAATTATCACCTGTATATTCTTTTCAAACAAAATATCTGCGTATGTCTTTGGTTCATTTTTCATTTGGATTTCTTGGGTTTTTTAGTGTTGCATTTTGAGAGTTCTTTATATATTCTTGATACTAACCCTTTTTTCAGATATGTGGTTTGCAAATATAGTCTTTCAATCTGTAATTTATCTTTTTATACTCTTCACGTGGGTTTTCATAGAGCAAGTTTTTAATTTTGATGTGTTTTCAATTTATCAATTGTTCTTTTTATAGATTGTTTTAGTCCACTTGAGCTGCTATAACAAAATATCACAGACTGGGTAGCTTATAAACAATAAAAATTCATTCCTCACAGTTCTGGACACTGGAAGTCTGAGGCAAAGGAACCAGAATGGTCATGTTCTGGTCAAGTCCCACTTTCCAGTTCAGTCAGCACCTTCTTGTGTCCTCACATGGTGGAAAAGGCTAGGCCACTCTGTGGGATCTCTTATAAGAGCACTTTCTTATAAGAGATCCCACATTGGAGAGGGCTCTATGCTCATGATCTAATCACACCCTAAGTCCTCACCTAATACCATCACCTTTGGAGTTTAGAATTTCAACATATGAATTGGGGGGGTGGGGCGGACACAAGCGTTAAAACTATAGCATGGATCAAGCTTTCAGTGTCAAGACCAGGAATATTCTAAATACATATTCTGCCAGTTAATTCACCAAGAAGCGTGATATGAACGTGCAATGTGACAGGTCATAGGACAACACAAATGTGTCCCAAGCCACCAGCACTGGTATATAAGTGGGTATAAAAGAAAATGAGGCTTGAAATATGGTGCGAGAAGCTAAACTTTAGAAAATTCTTATAGTCATCAGATGTGCAAAACTGTAATTAGAAGATTCAGGTTTCAATAATGTCCAGTAAAATTAGTAAAAACTATTAAGAATAAAAGTAAAATCTGGCTAACCATATGAGTAGAAAGACCAAATTTTCTTTCTATTATTTCTATATATCATATTATAAAATTGTTGCAATATAAAGATATCAAAGAAAAAGTATGTAGAAAGAAAAGTTTTATGACATTTTGAAGTATAATTAATAAAAGATATTGTTATGTTTCTGAAATTCTGCAATATTTGTGTTATTTATCAGGTGTTCAAAATTTATTATGTGTTGTGATTTCTTTTCTTATTCTACATGTCTGTTTGTGTTTGTACCTAGCATTATGCTGTTCTTATTAAAGTGGGGACCCCAAATCAAATAAACTTAAATCAGGCCCTAGCCAGGTGTTAACCCTTTAGTTGCCAGACAATAAGGCATTCTGTAGTGTCCCAAGGCAGGTAGCCATTGGGTGGGGGGAGGGAGAGAGATGGTCAAAGAGTACCCACTAGGCTCAGAAGAGTAGTTATTTACCAACTAGTATGGAAGTATTTCAATCTTTTCATTGGTATGAAGTCCAGCTAAATATATGTTCTGTCCCTTGTATTTATGTAAATACTTTGTCAGGGTAGCAGAAACTGGGCAAGGAAACAGGCCTTCAACATCAGGCAGTTCTTGAGGAAAACAATTAACTTCCCCCTTAAAGTGTTAAACAGAAATTCATAGGGGAAAAAAATCCCCCCAATTTGAAGGTCAGTGGCCCAGAAGAGATTACAATAAGAACATTATAAATCACTAATAGACATTAAACTAGAGGGTTTCAGCTACTATTTTTTCCCCAAGACTCCGTATCAGGCATGCCTCAGAATAGAGATGAATTCCTGCTTGTATGGGCTATGATTGCTGTCCATCCCACCACTCCAAGTCTTTGGAGAGAAAGCCAAAGGTGATGATGCAGCTTGATTCAACTCCAGGCATTGACTGTGGTCAGGCAGTGAGGTAGGGGCTATCTCGACTTAATCTCATTTAAGCTCCTGGGGATGCAAAACCCCTCAGGTCAGCTATGGCTCTCACTTCTTTTCAGAGTCCCCTAGAGATGACCCACAGAATTTAAGACTTGTATAGAGCAGTTTAACAGCCAAAAATCTAAAGGAAACAGCATTTAGCTAAAGGGCGAACTTCGACAATTAATTACACTGAGATCCTTAATAACATAATTTTTTAAAGTTTTAATTTAAATTCCAGTTAGTTAACATACCATGTAATAACTAGTTTCAGGTATACAATTTAGTGCTTAGTAACGTAATTTAACTTCTTGCCTCAGTTTTTCCATAACCTAACCTAATGATGCCTCTTTGAAGGATTCTGAACCCACCCTCTTCACTTTCTTTGAAGCTCTTCAGATGCAAAGTCAAGATGGAATCACAGTTCTGCCATGCATCTGTTATGCAACCGTAGGCTACTGCTCTCCCCATCTGTAGCTTGCTGGTTAGTGACACCTGTGTGATTCCACAGCTCAAAGAAAAACATGAGAATGGAGCCTAAGTAGACAACCTAGAGCCTAGAAAATTCTCAATAAAAGTAACTGTTGCTATTAGAAACAAAATCTTGTACAGTTTTAAACCACCAGCAAAGAGAAAATGACATGCAACATTGAGATTTCTGACATTTATTGTCTACAAAGTAACAGTGCCTTTTAGTCATTCTTATCAGGTGTTTGCTATTAAGGGACAAGACCAGTATTGGAACTATATGAATGCTCGAATTTTCATTTCCAGTTCCTTATTTATCTTCAAACTTTTCTCTGTACTAGAGAAAAGTTTTTCACTTTGCCCCATCTGATATGAAGAATTTTAGAGAGAGAGTAAATTTAAAAGGGAACAAATTAATTTATAAAGTTCTCAAAACTACAAAGATATATTCACAAATATGTAAATGCTTTGTTAAACCCAGAGTTAAAACATGAAATCAGCAAGGTTATATAGTACCCTTTCCTGTATTTATGAAAAAGGGCTTAGTAGGCAAATTAGCAATATAGATAAGATTTCAAGGGAAAAGCTTGCATTTCAAAATATTTCTAAGTTTTGGGGCGCCTGGGTGGCTCCGTCGTTAAGCGTCTGCCTTCGGCTCAGGTCATGATCCCAGGGTCCTGGGATCGAGCCCCTCATTGGGCTCCCTGCACGGTGGGAAGCCTGCTTCTCCCTCTCCCACTCCCCCTACTTGTGTTCCCTCTCTCACTGTCACTCTCTCTCTCTCTGTCAAAATAAATAAATAAATAAATCTTTAAAAAAAATATTTCTAAGCTTTTAAAGTGATAGTATAATCTAAGCTCTAATCATACTTTGTCAAGTCCTTTTATGAGAAGAGACCCAGAAAATGTTACTTTGACACTTTTTGTCCCTTTTAGTATGAAAACCTGAGACGAGTAAAACTGCTTTGAGGAAGTGGATGTGTCCAGGGAAACAAAGCATGGGCTTTGTAATCTAAGACACAGATTCAAATCTGTATTCAATAACCTATTTCTTTTTTAGCCTTTTAATTTCTCAAACCCTCAGTTTTCTCATCTGTAAAATCAAAATAATACTTCATATCAGAATTATAAGAAATCAAGGTATATCCAGAACCCCAACATTTCCTTATTCAAATAATAATATTTTTGAAAATATTTCTAATCCAATCATACTATTTTAAGAATATTTCACTATTCATATTATTTCATATTATGTTAATTAAAAAGTTTTATTTTATATAGTTAGCATATAACACATCATGATGATCTGGACAATTTCTTCTATTAAAACCTTGGAAAAGAATAAAATTTATTTGAAAAAGATTCTATTGAGATATTTTGGGCCACAGTTAGCTACTTTAACTGCTCTCTTGAAAATAATGTTCTAAATTTGATCTAAAAAATAGTTCCCTTGATAACTATAAACATAGGAGCCCAACCTATATTTTTTTGTGGAAGCAAAATTCCTGCCAATCTCTGTGACACTCTTGCTTACAGAAAGTCTGAAAAAAATCAGGCCAATATTGCTTCACAATATTTTTTTTCCATTTCTTTATACAATCCAGTAGAGTTTCAGGGAAGGAAATGAAATATAAAAAGTAATCATCATAAAGATTTATATTTTAGCTTGGGAATGATGTCACCAAGATGGCCACAGAGGTTGCTCCTGATTTTGCTCTCCATAACAAGAAAAACCAACAACTATTCAAGAACAAGACACCACTGAGAAAATCCTAGAATGTGGGGATGAGGCTGAAATATCCACTGCACACAGAGGGTAAGAGAGACCTCATGAGAAAGGTAAGAGTCACAGGCACACAGTGAGTATATTGCCCCTCCCCCATGCCAAAACTGCACCACAAGGAGAGGTCTCCCTGAAACTCTGATTCCTCCAGTGAAAAAGAGAACCTGGAAGGACAACAAGCCCTTTTGCCCCTGCCTGGCATTGTGGGTCACTTTGCAGGAACCCCTACTCTGATCTTACACCACAGGGAATCTACAGGGCTCAACCACTAAGAATCTGGTTGTGATGGAGAAGGTGAGAGGGGCTTGCAAAAACCAGCACACAGATCTAGGCAGAATAATACTGACAGTGTCCAAGTAGTAATCCCAAACAGCAGATTTGCTCATCTGAAGAACTAAATTGGGGCATACTTTGACCAGGGAACTTGGCAGAATGTAGATCTGCCTGATTTTTTTTTTTTAACTTTTTCAAAGATTTTTATTTATTTATTTGAGAGAAAGAGAGAGAGCATGCACAAGCGGAGAGAAGGGCAGGAAGAGAGATAAGCAGACTCCCTGCTGAGGACTGAGCCCAATGTGGGGCTCAATCCCAGGACCCTGAGATCATGACCTGAGCCGAACTTAGATGCTTAACTGACTGAGCTACCCAGGCACTCCCTGCCTGATTTTAATTCTCAAATGAGTTCGGCTGACCCTAGAGCCCCATGTGTTCACACCCAGGCAAGGAGCTGAATCATAGCCCCACCCACTATACAGAGTGCCTTTCAGTTCCATCTGACCATGAGGACTGGTGATAACTCCTGGGAGCTAGAATGCCCAGTGGTACTCAAGCCAAGAGGTAGGCAAGCAGCGTTAATCACCCCAGACCAAAATCAGTACCAGGCATACTTTCAAGGTATTGAAAGAAAATAATAGTCAACCAAAAATTCTATACCCAGTGAAGCTGCCTTTCAGAAACAAAGGAAAGATAAAAACTTTCCAGAACAAATAAAAGCTGAGGGACTTCATTACCATGAGTCCTGACTTACAAGAAATGCTAAAGGGAATTCTTTGTGTGGAAGTAAAAGAATGCCAATTTACATCATAAAAACAAATAAAAGTAGTATAAATATCACTGGTAATAGTAAATATATAGTTATAGTTAGATTCTGCAATATGGTAATAGTGCATAATTCACTTATGACTCCAGTTTGAAAGTTTAAAAAATAATGTAGTAAAATAACCATAACTACATAATCTGTTATTAGTTACACAACATAAAAAATATGTAAATTGTAACAGCAATAATCTAAAATATGAGGGGAAGGAGAAGTAAAATTGTAAAGTTTACAAATTCTATTGAAGTTGTTATCAGTTTAAAATAGGGTTTGTAAGTTTAAGATATTTTACATAAGCCTCATGTTAACCACAAAAGAAAATACTGTAGTAATTACACAAAAGAACACGATAAAGAAGTCAAAGCATGCTGATTCCAAGATATCAAAATACACAAAAAAACAGCAAGATAAGAAACAAGGAACAAAGGATAAACAAAATAACCAGAAAAAAATTTAACAAAATCACAATTGTACATCCTTATCTGTCAATAATTACCTTAAATGTAAATGGATTAAATTCTCCAACTAAAAGACACAGAATGGCTAAATGGATAAAAAGAACGAAAAAAAAAACAGATCCAACAATCTGCTGTCTACAAAAGACTCTTTTAGCCTCAAAAACACATATAGAATGAAAGTGAAGGGATGGGAAAAGACACTTCAAGCAAATGGTAACAACAACAAAAGCAGAAGTATCTATATTTGTATCAGACAAAATAGACTTTAAACTAAAAATGGCAAAAAGAGACAAAGGAAATCATTATATAATAATGAAGAGGTCAGTATATCAAGAAGATATAACAATTGTTAATATTCATCCACCCAACATTGGAGAACCTAGATATATAAAGCAAAAACTAACAAAGCTAAAAGAAAAAACAGTAATACAACAATGTTGGACACTTTAATACCCCAGTCTCAATGACAGATAGATCATCCAGACAGAATCAATAAGGAAAGAGCATTTCTGAGCAACACAATAGACCAATTGGACTTAACAGACATATATAGAACATTCTGTCTAGTGATAGCAGAATGCACATTCTTTTCAAGCACACATGAAATATTTTCTAGGACAAGCCATGTTACACTACAAAACAAGTCTTAACAAATTCATGAAGACTGAAATCATATCAAGGATCTTCTTTGATCCTAATGACATGAAACTAGAAATTAATAACAACAGGAAAACTGGAAAATTTACAACACTCTCCTGAACAACCAAAGAATCAAATTAAAAATGAAAGAGAAAGTTAAAAGTTTCTTGAGACAAAAATGGAAACACAACACACCAGAACTTGTGGGATGCAGCAAGAACAGTTCTAGGGGGAATAAACAATAAACACCTACATTAAGAACAAGAAAGATCCTAAATAAACAACCTATATTTACATCTTAAGGAACTAGAAAAAGAAGAACAAATTGAGCCCAAAGTTAGCAGGAGAAAGGAAATAATTAAAATTAGAGCAGAAATAAATGAAATAGAGGACAGAAAGACAATAGAAAAAATGAACTAAACTAAGAGTTGGTTCTTTGAAAAGATAAACAAAATTAGCTAAAATAACCAAGAAAAAAAAGAAAGGAGACAAATCACAAAATTGTAAATAAAAAAGGAGAGATTACAGCTGTTACCACAGAAACTCAAGGATCATAAGAGGCTACTATGCATGACTAAATTGGACAACCTAGAAGAAGTAGAAAAATTCTTGGAAACATACAAGTTACCAAGACTGAATCAGGAAAAAATAGAAATCTGAACAGACCAATTCCAATAAGAAGATTGAATCAGTAATAAAAAATTTCCCAACAAAGAAAAGCCCAGGACCAGATGGCTTCGCTGGTGAATTTTACCAAACATTTAAAGAAAAATTAACACCTGGGGTGCCGGGGTGGCGCAATGGGTTGAGCATCCAACTCTTGGTTTCAGCTCAGATCATGATCTTGGTGTGGTGGGATCAAGCCCCACATCAGGCTCCCCACTCAACCTGAGTCTACTTGAGATTTTCTCCCTTTTTTTGCCCCTCCCCCTGCTCACACACTCTCTCTCTGTCTAAAATAAATTTTAAAAATCTTCAAAACAAAACAAATTAACACCAGTCCTTCTCAAACTCTTCCAAAAAATCAAAGAAGGGAAACTCCTAAATTTATTTCATGATGCCAACATTATCCTGACACCAAAACCAGAAAAATACACAACTAGAAAAGAAAACTACAGGCCAATGTCCCTGATAAATAAAGATGCAAAAATTATCAATGAAATACTAGCAAACTGAATTCAGCAGCCCATTAAAAAGATCATTCAAGTGGGATTTATCCTTAGGATGTAAGGATTGTTCAACATACACAAAACAATCGATGTGATACATCACATTAACAAAGTGAAAGGAAAAATCATACAATCATCTCAATAAATGCACAAAGAGCATTTGACAAAATTCAACACCCATTCTTGATTAAAAAAAAACTCTTAACAAATTAGACATAGAAAGAATACATCTCAAATCAATAAAGGCCATATATGACAACACCATAGCTAACATCATACTCAATGATGAAAGATGGGAAGTTTTTCCTTCAATATCAGAAATAAGACAGTGGTGCCCACTGCCACCACTCCTATTCAGCATAGTACTAGCAATACTAGTTAAAATGATCAGACAAGAAAAAGAAATAAAAGGTATCAGAATTGGAAAGGAAGAAATAGAATTGTTTCTATCTGCAGATGACATGATTTTATATATAGAAAAACCTAAAGATTCAACCAAGACACTGTCAGATCTAATCAATGAATTCAGTAAAGTTGCAGGATACAAAATTAATGTACAAAAATCAATAGCATTCCTATACACTAACATTGAATTTTATGGAAAAAAAAAGAAATTGATCCCATTTATAATAGCATCAAAAACAATAAAATGCTTAGAAATAAATTTAACTAAGAAGGTGAAAGATCTATACTATGAAAACCACAAGACACTGATGCTGAAAGAAATTGAAGAAGACACTAATAAATGGAAAGGTATCTTGTGTTCACATAGTAAAAGAATTGATATAGTTAAAATAGCAATACTACTAAAAGCCATCTACAGATTCAATGCAATCCATATCAAGAGTCATGGCATTTTTCACAGAAGTAGAACAAACACTCCTAAAATTTATAAGGAACCACAGAAGATCCCAAGTAGCCAAAGAAATCTTGAGAAAGAAAAACAAAACAGGAGGCATCACACTTCCTAATTTCAAGCTATATTGTAAAGTTATAGTCATCAAAAAGGTATGGTACTGGCATAAAAACAAATAGGCCAATGGAACAAAAATCAGGAGTCTAGAAATAAACCCAAGCATATATTGTAAACTAACATTTAACAAGAGAGCCAAGAACACACAATGGAGAAAAGACAGTCTCTTCAACAATTAGTCCTGGGATGATTGGATATTCACATGTAAAAAAATGTAAATGGACCCATATCTTATACCACTCACAAAAATGAACTCAAAATGGATTAAAGACCTAAGTGTAAGGCCTGCAATTGTGAAACTCCTAGAAGAAAACATAAAAATAAAATTCCTCGATATACGTCTTGGTAATGAATTTTTGGGTATGACACCTAAAGCACAAACAACAAAATAAAAAACAAACAAGTGGGACTATACCAAGCTAAAAAGCTTCTGCACAGCAAAAGAAACCATCAACAAAGGAAAAAAACAATCTATGGAATAAGAAAAAATATTTGCAAACCATATACCTGATAAGGGGTTAATACCCAAAATACAAAAGAACTCATACAACTTAATAACAAAACAAATAATCCAATTTTATAAATAATCAAAGTACCCAAAAGACATTACTTCAAAAAAATATACAAAAGGCTAACAGGTACATGGAAAGATACTTAACATCACAAGTCATCAGGACAATGCAAATTAAAACAGAAGTGAGATATTATCTCACTCCTGTTAGAATGGCCATCATAAAAAGACAAAAAATAACAAATGTTAGCATAGAAGTGAAGAAAAGAGAAGTCTTGTGCACTGTTTGTGGAATTATAAATTGGTACAGCCACTCTGGAAAACAGTATGAAGGATCTCCCAAAATTTTAAAATAAAGCTATCATATGATCCAGCAATCTCACCTGGGAATATATACAAAGGAAACAGAAACACTAACTCAAAAGTTATCTGCACACCCATATTCATAGCAGCATTATTTGCAGTAGTCAAGACATGGAAATAATCTCAATGTCTATCAATGGGTGAATGGGTAAAGAAATCATGATATGTATATATGCAATGGAATATTATTCAGCCATTAAAAAATGAAGCTATGCTGCCATTTGCAATAACATGGATGGGTCTTGAAAGCATTATGCTAAGAAAAATAAGTGAGATCTCACATACATGTGAACTCAACAAAAAATAAAACAGGGGTGACTGGGTGGCTCAGTCGTTTGAGCATCTGCCTTCAGCTCAGGTCATAATCCCAGGGTCCTGGGATCTAGCCCCATGCTGAGCAGGGAGCCTGTTTCTCCCTCTCCTCCCTGCTTGTGCTCTCTCTCTCTCCCAAATAAATTAAATAAATAAATAAATAAATAAATAAATAAATAAATAAATAAATCTTTAAAAATCTTAAAAATATATAACAGAACAAAATAACCAAAAACAAAAAAAAATAAAACAGCTCATAAAAAGAGATGCAGAGGGTGGAAGGAGGGGGATTTAGAGGAAGGTGGTCAAAGAGCACAAACTTGCAGTTACAAGATAAATAGGTTTGAGTTACATAATGTACAACATGATGACTATCACGAACACTACTGTAAGATATGTAGGAAAGTTGTTAAGAGAGTAAATCCCAAGAGTTCTCATCATAAGAAGAAAACGTCTTTCCTTCTTTTCTTTTTTCTTTCTTCTCTTTTCATTGTGTCTGCATGAAAAGAGGGATGTTGGCTGAACCTGTTGTGGTAATCATTTCACAATATGTGTAAATCAGACCATCATGCTGTATGTCTTAAACTTATACAGTGGTGTATGTCAATTATTTCTCAATAAAAGTGGGGGGGGAAGTTTGCCAATTTAAAAAATTAATAATGAAGGTAGCAGGAGGGGAAAAATGAAGCGGGGGAAATCAGAGGGGTAGACGAACCATGAGAGACGATGGACTCTGAAAAACAAACTGAGGGTTCTAGAGGGGAGGGGGGTGGGAGGATGGGTTAGCCTGGTGGTGGGTATTGAGGAGGGTACATTCTGCATGGAGCACTGGGTGTTATACGCAAACAATGAATCATGGAACACTTCATCTAGAACTAATGATGTAACGTATGGGGATTAACATAAGAATAAAATTTTAAAAAAATAATGAAAAAATGGGAAAAAAAGATTTACATTAAAAATTTTGTTAGCCAATTTCAAGGACTTGGTTTATTTTGAACACTTTCAGCCACTTTCAAAGACATACCAGAAACATCGAAGGCATCCATCTATCTGCCAGTTTCAAATCCTCACACAATGATAAGACAATGGAATTCTTAAATAAACCAAATTTGTGTGTGTGTGTGTGTGTGTGCCAAACGTTTTTTTCTGAGTCATGTGAAAATGTGTTTAATGCAATTGACCAAGGTGGTTTTGGTTTTATATTTGGTTTCACCTTCTCTAACGACTGAATGGGAACTGGGTTTTGACAATTTGCCCAACAGGATTTTTAGAGTGTAGTGTCCCCAGCAGGCAAACTGGCACTCAGCAGCCTAGTTAACATAATTCTGATATGCATGTCCCAAGAGGCAGTCCTTCCAGTCAAGGGTGGAGTCAAAGAAGTCAGCAGACAAAAGTCAAAGCCAGATGGAAAATCACAGACTCAACAACACGAATGTCCATTTTCTCAAGAATAAAGAAGGTGCTAGGGCACAAATAAGTTAACTTTAATATTTCTCCTGAGATATACAACAGGTTCTACTCTAGGTAATGGGAATAGGGAGTCATTTAGGGTCACACTATCTTTCTTTCAGGAAGTTCACCAGGAATGGCCCTTTATAAATAAATTTTGAAGCAAATCCCTTTCAGCAGCTCTAGGGGAAAAGTTCAGGAGTGTTATTGGGTGTCACAGTGGTCTTGAACTCAAATTCTATTGCCAATCAAAGTATATGTGTCCTTCCCAATTAACCAGTTTGAAACTATGAATTTATTCAGGGTCTAAGCACTTTTCTGAGATAGGGCAGTGATTCCAGACACCTCTCTTTTAGGTTCAAAGATTTAGGCTCACTGTATTTAGATTGAGACCAATGGTAAGAAAACAAGACAACCAAATAAGAAATTTCCCAGGAGTAAGAAGGTGGAGGGCCTGGGTTCCACACTAGAGCCCCACTATTGGGAACATCTCATGGCTGATGACACCATGGGACCCTTCCCAACTAGTCATTATGGTACCCTGAGCTAAAATATATGTCCGTACTCTAAATGTCATTCAAAAATATAATTATACTAAACTGTAAAATAAAGGTAAGAAAGTCCAAGAATGAAATCTAGCTCATAATGCCTACTTGATACTTCTATTGCAATATCAAATCTTTCAAAAGAACTTTTTACTGAAATTTTGGTGCCCCATTGTAGTCTGGATTTAGAGTCCTGCCTTGAGGGAAATGGTTGATTGTTTGGAAACTCGAGGATCTACAGCTTTGGGACTCTGGACCTATTTTTACCTACAGAATACAGAGGTAAATGGATACTTAGTGATCAGGAATCCTCTCATTGCTGGTGTGTCTCATAGCCAAAGTACTTCTTAGGTTCCTCAGGCTTGCAATGGGTCACCACATTTAATGTTTCCAGCAACACCACAGAGACAAAGAGGCCAGAGGCACTATTCCAGGCAAGACAAATGTAAGCAGAAGCTAGGGGAATGAGATGAAAAGAAGGCACTGAACAGAGAAATACTGTGAACAAAAAGTCAAAAGAAGTTTATGGTGAGTTGGGGTTGTGTGTGATGGGAGCAGTAAGAACAAGGGAGGAAAACTTTCTCACTTGGATTACAAGGATGATGATAATGCAACCAATCAAGGTAGAAAGTCTAAGAGGAGAAGGAGTAGATAGTTAAGGCAAGAGGATGAAGAGAGACATGATGATCCGGGTTTGTGGCAGGTTGACCTTCCTGGCTGTCTCTCCCTGTAGAGCTGGCTATCCCTGGAGGAGGAAGCATAGATGTGGATCTAAAGCTTATAAGGAGGCCTGGAGGTCACCCAGGTGGTTGAAGATAAGAGGCCTTAGTAGAACACCTTTAGTGTAAAAAGGAATTCAATGTAGTGGGAGCAATAACAGAAAGGTGGCCATGAGGAATAAGGAGGAGAAAAGATTAGAGCACAGATGGAGGAGCTAACCTGAGAGGAAAAGGAGAAATCCTTTCTCTGAGAAGAAAGAGGAAGCAGAAAATACCAGCTGAGGTGGCCATATCTGAAGTAAAGAGGAATTGAAGAAGTTGACTTCAGGTAGCCTTGCCCTTCTCAGAAATTAGGATGTCATTCCTGAGCATGATAGGACAAGAGAGAAATGAAGTGCTCAAAGAGACCAAAACTGGAAATGCATGAGAACACAGTAGGGTTCAAGGTAGAAAGGGGATAAAAACCTGAGGATCATGAGAGCAGCATCCACTTAAGAAGGGTCTCCAGAAGAAAAAGAAGCAGAGATCAATGGAAAAAGTCAGGTAGAACAACAACCAATTGCATACCTTTGGATTTATCTTCAAATATTTTGAGTAAAACTCAGAAAAAAATGACTACAGACAGCCTAAAAATTGACATTTTTCTAGAGAATGGGTTCTGTTCATATTTCAAATCTGACAGATAGCCTTTTCTCAAATCACAAATAAAGTGACCCAGACATTTCACGTAGGAAGAAAAACAAGGCCCTTAAATCAAACAGACAAGAAAATAATTAGGTATTTTAAAAGTTCTGCATACATAAGATCAATTTTCTTTTTTCCAGGTTTATTAAGACATAACTGACATATAACACTGAGTAAATTTAAGGTGTAAAATATGTTGATTCAGTACACATATACTGCAAAATAATTACCACCATAATAATAAACCATATTTTTAGCATTTCTAAAGAATAAGTTGGTCATTAGAATGTGATGTTGTCTTTACTATGTATTCTTTTCTTCCAAAAAAGTAAATCTTATGGAAGGGGATTGCCAGAAATTAATCATGAACTTGAAATTTATGTTGTACTTCATGTCCACCTTTGGCTCTGGTTGCTCATAAAGATCCCCAATCAGCCCTAACACCAAGAATAAATGGGTGCAGCTCTTACCAGCTTTCTCACCTGTAATGAGATGTTAAGAGTCCCAAGAAAATGCAATTCAGCAAAAAGAATTGGATCTGCCAGAAGGGTATGTAAGGTCAGGAAGTAAGTTTCATCATGCCAACTTAGCATGACAAATTATTCTGTCAATTAATGACATCTCTCTTTTCTAAGCCAGATACATTATAAGGTACTGGCAGTTCTCCTCTCAAGCAATATTTTACAGTTTTCATGACACAAAATTTTTTTCAAGCACACTTCTTTCTTATTTCTAACTCAGGGTACCTAGCTAGGAATTTTATCTGTCTGGATCTGTTTCCCCACGGACAAAATATAAAGACATTAGGGAAGGTGGCCTGAACAGTATTAAAAGTTAATGTCAAAGGGGCATCTCTTTGGTAAATGGATAACTACAGTTTCATAATCTATTTAGGGTCTGCTTTCCTTGTTCTTTATAACCAAGATGTCAGATGATACCTCCATGTGCCTTGAGATCTACATAATATTGAATCAAAATCCCAATTCCAAACCCTGTGAAAGTCCAAACCCATCTTTCATAATTTCTGCAAACTCCTGGTGGAGCTGTTGGTCTCAGGAGATCTTCTGGCCCTAAACTTGGCTTGCCCAGCTGATGTACTATCTTGCCATTTCGTAACTACCCCGTGGACCTAGATGTGAAACTCAATTCTTCCCTCCATTTCCCAATTTCTAAAAGAAAGAGGGATGGGCAATGTTGACTTTACTACAGATTTGAAAGGGATGCAAAGAATATAAACAACCCATTTAAAATCAGGCATCCCCTTCCTGCTAGGGAATGGAGCACTGGGTGTTATACACAAACAATGAATCATGGAACACTACATCAAAAACTAATGATGTAATGTATGGTGATTAACATAACATAATAAAAATAAATAAATAAATAAAATAAAATCAGGCATCCCCACCCTCAGCCTATTTAAACATTAGGCCACCTGCCTATTGGGTGTTTCCACTGGCCACTTCACCCCTATGGTACCCAGTTCACTCTGTTCCTCTGACAGCAGAATAATTTTTATTTTCGTGTTCTGAGTACTTTGTCTCTTTTATTGTTTTGGCACTATTTTATTGACCTCAGGCTCTTTCTCACCTGCTATCCCAAATGGCTTAGTAAAGTGTTATTATAAACAAAGACAGTTTACTCCCTAAGAAGAATTTAAGTGCCAACCGCTAAGAGAATATATTTTTCACACAAATTCTCCCAACACACACAACAGTAATGGCAATCATCCTGCTGTATTAAGAACTGTCATATTTCCATATCTCCCACACACATTCCGAGAAGCTCTCATGCTCTGGTTCACAAAAATGATACCGGCCAGAGCCTCAGCATCAAAGATGTAAGGGCCTTGAAATTTCTAACAGTACAGAAAGGGGTTGATGTTCCCCTCCACAGAAAGTACGAGTGGTCTTCAACAGCACAGACCTCCCAGCTGGGAAAGACACAGTTCACACTTGTGCTGGGTGACTTTATAGGGAAAAAGTTGTAGAATGTTAACAAATTAAAGATCATGTTTAAAACCATTCAAATACTCTCAACAATTGAAGAGATATTGGAAAACGATACGTGTGGTTCTTTCTATACATTTCTGAAGTCAGTAACTACTATTCTGGTGCATTTAGGGGCTGGACCAAATAATATCTCCTCCTGACCATCCTGGCAAATCATCCCTGTTAAGTCACTCATTTATCACCATTGATGAGTTT
Source organism: Mirounga leonina (assembly GCF_011800145.1). Lineage (NCBI taxonomy): Eukaryota > Metazoa > Chordata > Mammalia > Carnivora > Phocidae > Mirounga > Mirounga leonina. Next base: position 14,535,810 of record NW_023270377.1, read on the forward strand.
CCTTTGGGGAATGCATGTAAAATTTTTTATTTACCTTGTTTTTCATAATCTTTTCTACAAATAAAGAAGCCATACTGATTTTTGTTCTTGCTATTGTTATCTGGTATTACATGTTCCTAAATAGAATAGAATTGTTTTTATTTTCTTAATTGTTTCTTCTTGACTTTTTAGTTAATAATTGATACTGACTTTTGATGTCAATAATTAGCTCAAGTCTGGTTCTTTTTTTTTTTTTTAAGATTTTATTTATTTGTCAGAGAGAGAGAGTGCACAAGCAGGGGGAGCGGCAGGCAGAGGGAGACGCAGGCTCCCCGCTGAGCAAGGAGCCCAACACGGGACTCGATCCCAGAACCCTGGGATCACGACCTGGGCGGAAGGCAGACGCTTAACCAGTAGAGTCACCCCGGTGTCCCTCAAGTCTGGTTCTTGATAGAATTTCATTTTAAGTATTTTCTAGACATAAAAATGATGTTTATTTCTGAAAACAAATAATGTTTAAACATAATTTAAATAAATATGTTCTAAAGGCTATTGTAGACTTTTATGCTTCAGAATATCAATTTTCCAAAATATATTTGAGCATACATAAATGTATGTAAAATTAATATCTTGTGAAATGTTAGCTTATTGACTGTAGGATTAAATAAAAATTTATATTTGAAACTTGCTCTTTTGCTTACAAAGACTTAGTTTTTCAGTATTTTTGATGCAATCTAGTTTTTAATATTCTTTAAAATACAGTTGACCTAAAAACTTTTTTGAGAAACCAATTTTTCTGAAACCAAAGAAGGGTTATAATCCTCTTAAGTATCTTACATTTAAGTAGATTTAAATTTTTCTGACATTTATTTTCTCATCATAACAGACAAGATTTTGATTAAAGCCAGAAGGCCATCAGACTCACCAAACAAACAGAGAAGTCCAAAAAATGTTTGAGGCCCCATTTAAGCAATCTACTGAGGATTATCACTAATTCGAATTTGTGAGACCTGATCCTTCTTCTCCTCTGCTTACATGGCTTGTTTTCATGCTCAAGCTTTCAAGAAAAGTGCCAAGTAAACTGAGCCTTCATTTTGCAAAAACATCCATCTCACAGAGAAAAGGATTTGACCATTTCTCAGTTTCTCCAAGTGCAAAGAAAGGAGCAAAGTCTTTTTATGAGGTCAATCACAATACTACTAGGCAGAGTACAAGAAGCTACTAGTTACAACATCTCACAATTAACAGCTAATGCCCAAATCCTCCACTGTATGGTACATCCCTCATTTGACCAGCCTGTCTGAAAACCCTCAATACTATGTTTGGAAAGTAATTCTAAGAGTAAACTCATTGATATCATGTCACATGACATGGCAATAACTCTAATTCACAATAGTATTCAATGTAAAGCATCTCATTACAGAATGATGGTTTTATGGATGTTAGTTGGCTGGGGACACGAGACATAAGAGTTTGAGATTGGACAGCAGTTTTAAGTGAATTAGGAAGCTACAGAAGTGCTCACGATGTCATTCAGGAACCTTCTACCCAGCAGAAAAGGCATGTTCAACATTGCACAGGCAATGACTAATGAAAAATAGAACAATGTCATCCTTACACCCCACCATTTGAGAATGTTCAGTAGGCTGATTCTATATATAAGATGGTGGGGATAGCAATAACACCTTATATGGATCTTCTAAGTATTGAACGAGGGACTGTCTAGCAAGCGCCTGCCACACAGTACATATAAAGGAAGGAAGTAGTGGGAGGAAGAGCGGGAGGGTTGGGAGCAGAAGAAAGAGAGGAGTTTGATACAGTTAAAATTATTATCTGGGTGTGTGGAATGTTCTGTCAGGGGTGCTGTGGGAGTACGCACTGCTCTGTAGCATGGATAATGGTTTAGATTGTGAGCTTCTCTGCTAACCCAGGCAGGAATCACCATCTCCTTGCAGGGGGCCTGGTGCATGGTGGCTGCTCAGAAGATGTGACTGAACAGGTGGCAAATGACAGCCCAGACACACTCACAATGCCCAGCGGCTCACAGCCATCCCACCAGCATTACTGGAAGATCTCACTCCCTGGGCCCTGGCTGCCCTGCTTTCTCCTTCTGTCAACCTAGGAGATGGGTTCCAATGAGACACCTGCAAATATCAGCTCTGTCTCTTTAAACTTTTCTGGCCTTTTTAAGTCCCTAGATAACTGCCACTTTATCCATGAGAGAACTGAGTAAAATTTATCTTTCAATAATTCTAGAAGAGGTTGGGAGCAGTTTCTGGCTAATTGCAGCGCTCAGTAACTCCTGTTAATGGTGACTTTCCTGTCAGACACGCCGTGAGTAACAGGACATGACAATGTTCATTACCCAGTCTCAGCACATCCACGAACAGTGTTGTGAGGTCACTCAACCTTCAGCCATCTGCCCTTCCCTTCCCAATATCCACTTTGCAGACATGGAGGTGAGGCCTCCAGCCTTTCCAAGTTTGATCTTTCAAGGATGATGGTTGAGGGCAAATCCTCATGGCAGTGTAGAGTAGTGGTTAGAGGCATGGGGATGGGGTCTAGATTCAAATAACCTCTCCACTGCTTATGAGCTGAGGGGCTTTGGGCAGTGTTGTAAACTGAATTCTTATTTAGAAGTCCTAGCCCCCAATGTGACTAGATAGGGTCTTTAAAGAGGTAATTATGGTTAAATGAGATCATGAGAATGAGACCCTGATCCAATATGACTGACATCCTTATAAGAAGGAGACATCAGGGATGCAGTTATACAGAGAAATGGCCATGTAAGGACACAGAAGGTGGCCATCTAGAAACCAATGAGAGAGGTCTCAGGAGAAACCAAACCTGCCACACCTTGGAGGTTCAGGCTTCCAGAACTGTAAGAAAAAGGTCATTTCTGTTGTTTAAGCCACCCAGTCTATAGTATTGTGCTATGGCTGCCTGAGCAGTCCAATACAGGCAGGTTTTTCCATCTCAGCCCTAGGTCCCTTCTGCAAATAGAGATCATCATAGACTCTACCTCAAAGAGCTAGTGTGAGGACTGGATGAGATAATGCCTATAAAATGCTGGGTCAGCATCTGGGACAAAAAAAAAAAAAACAGGGGCTCCACACATGTGAGGTATTAATTCTAGTAACTCAACTCATCAATATAAAATATGCATAATACAAGGGCCAGAAAAATTAAATCACAGCTCAAAAGCTGTTAGTCATTTGACAAGCCTGATTTGGGAGCCAGAATCTTCAGGGTCAGGATTTAAGAGAATGGGCTTAATGACTGTGTACTCATTATCTAAAGCTACCTAGCTCATCCTCCTTCCAGCAGCTGCCTGCATTCCTCATTCCTAACAGCACTGTAAGGTAATGGTTAGGGACACAGGGTCAGGGCCTACACTGAGTTCTAACCAAAGGCCAGACACTGTTCCAGGTGCTGGGGATTCAGAGGTGAATGAGAAAGACAAGGTCCCGGCTGTCATGGGGCAAAGGTTCCACCAGGCGGAGGCAGAATTTGACTAAAAATACATAAGCATGATAATTTCAGAGAGAGAAAACTAAGGTGTCCTGCTCATGTGTGACCACTGGGATGGTGAGAGGAAAGACCCCTCCTAGGGAAAGACACTCCAGCTGAGACCCAAATATTGAGAAAGAGGCAGGTTGGACAAAATCTAGGGGAAGGGCATCCAGGTTCAAAGAACAGATGTACCAAGGTCCTGAGGCAGAATCAAACCAAGACACCTCAGGAATGGTAAGAAGTTGTGATGGCTAGTTTGTCTCTAGCACAACTTGTTGCTATTCTTCTACTCAAAAACCAGGCTTATTTTTAGATTAGTGCCTGAGAGCTGTTCATTATCATGACAGAAAAGAAAAAGAATCTATGTATCCTTTTCCAACCCAAAATGAGGGCTGATTTGAAAGGGAAAAATCCAAAGGCAGTTCAAAGGGAAGGTGGTGGCAGAGGGGAGCTGAACAGAGACAAAAGTTGTGAAAACACTTAGTGCATCAGAGCTGGGGAGGACTTTGGAGACAATCTGCCTCATTTTAAGGATGAAGAAACCAAGACCATGAGCATTCAAGGGCTTGACTACAGGCCCACAGTAAGACAGTAACAGAACCATGACCACAACGCAGGGCTCCAACTCCGAACCCACACAAGACACTTCATTATATGCATGCATATATAATATATATTAGCCATTCTTATGCTAACTTGTTAGAAATTCCAAATCTATTCCAAGTTAGAGATAAAGCAAAACATCTCTTGGGAAAAACCAAGGCAATCAGAACTTCCGACATGAAACAAAAGTCATTGGAACACAACATCCTGACAGCTGTCTACCGCACAGCTGGGCTGTGACTATTATTGCCTCCCATGATGCCTCTTTATTTTTTAACATTCACGGCCCACGAGTGCCCACCAGAAACAAGGTAAAGAGCTGCCTAGAAAAGAAATATATATGACGATAAAAGGCATGGGTACTCCTGAGGCCAAAGGTTCTCTTCAGACTCTAATTCAAAAGCTGGACCATTGTAGTTCCCAGTGGGAAATAAAGATCCAGATTATAAGTAGCTTTAGATTCATACTTTAAAAATCCTCAAGAACCACGCTCTGTTTCCACAGCTCTATTTTACATGCTTATTTTATGAGTCTCTTGATGGAAATCTAAACCTTGAATGTTCTTCCACAAACCATTAATCTTTAAAATATAATTCAAAGAAAGGCTGTGTGGAGATCAAATGCTAGTATCCAGAATTGATGCAAAACAAAGGAGGCGTTGGGTTTTTAGAAGTGCCTGCAGGCTGGGGCTCTAGGAAATAGCTCCTTCTGTCACTATGGCAACATAGTGGGGAGGGGGCACAGCATGGTGAGCACTTCCCCTCATTTCTCCTCTGAAACTGGAGGTCATTTAAGGTTACCTAGGACAGCATAAAAAGGAAGAAATTAGTGAAGGAAGGAAGGAAGGAAATTTTAAAGGTATGTATCATTCCCTGGAAGTCAAGACACACCATGGGAACTCATGGTTCTCTAAGAAAATTTCCATCTCTTTGTCCTCTTTTGTGGATTCTCTCCCAAGTGAAAAAGTCAATTACTCTTCCCACACTTGCTCGAACTTGGACCTATTGTATTAATATCAGCTTGGCAATATCTACTTGTTGAGTGTATGTTATTTACAGAGCACTATGTAGAAGTCTAAAAGATAGAGAAAATACATTATCCCAGGATTCAAGGTGAGTGCAATCTAATTGAGAAATAAAATAAACATTCTTAAAATTATTTAAGAATATTCTTGTGCTAGATGGTTTCCAAAGATGGTTCCATCATTGCCCTCACTTTCTACATCCATGCTGCTCCGCCATTTGAAGGTGCAGTCCATTTCCCCTCCCCTTCTAACTGGGACAGCTTTATGACTTGCTTTTGACCAAGATGGTGGAAGAACCACTTTAAGAAGACAAGAAAATCTGTATCAAGAGGCATGAATAAGAGTCTCAACCAACTGGTAAGAGTCTGAAAGTCAGGCTAAGGATTTTTAGATGAGACTTTGCCCAGTTGTGATTTGCCATCCATTTTGAGGCATAACACTGGTGTTCTACCTTCTACCCATTGGTATTTTAGAGCAGTGGTTCTCAAAATTTGCTGCACATTTAAGCAACACCTTGGGAACTTTTAGAGCTCTCAATTCCAGGCTACACACCAAACTGCTTACATCAAAATCTCTAGGAATAGACCCAGGTATGTTTTTAACCTTCCTAGATGATTCCAATAATGTATACAAGTTTAAGAATTAGTTTTAGACAGTTGCCCTTTTCAACTCTAGGCATAAATGACTCAAATGACAATGATCCTTTGAACTGCTCAGCAATATAATAACACCTCTCCTAATATGTGCCATCTCAGAATGCCCAGAGTAGGGACTTCTACGTATGACAGTGAACCTGAGCCTTGAGAGTTTTTTATCTCACTTAAAAAGGGCATCTGTTAATGGCACAGTGGATGATTGACTATCCATTTTGATTATGCCTCATTATAATAGCAACACAATTAATGATAATCAGCCACATTTTATTTTTTAAAGCACAGTGATGAAAATTAATCATGCTACAGGCAGGTTCCCAGCTCTCACCCCTTGAACAGACTAGGCAAGAAAGCACAATATCCATTATAATCTCTTCTTAACTGACTTAACTTTCAAATAGAAACCAGTGAAGATAGAGAGAAAAAAAGAAAAGATAAAAGAGAGAGAGAGAGAAAGGATAAGCAGAACCCAGGATTTTGCAACAGAGGAAGCATTAGAAACACACACACACTCAAAATCTGACCCCACCATTCCCCTCCTAAAAGCAAAAGTGTTGGGGTGCAAGGGTGGCTCAGTCATTTAAGTATCTGACTCTTGATTACAGTTCAGGTCATGATCTCAGGGTCATAAGATCGAGCCCTGTGCTGGGCTCTGTGCTAAGCATAGAACTTGCTTAAGATTCTCTCTCCCTCTCCCTCAACACCTCCCCTCTGCTCATGCTCTCTAAATAATAAATAAATAAATAAATAAATAGAATTTTGAAAAAGCAAAAGTGTTTTAGAAATAAGATCTTGGTGGGATGCCTGGGTGGCTCAATGGTTAAGCATCTGACTTCCGCTCAGGTCATGATCTCAGGGTTCTGGGATCGAGCCCCTCATCGGGCTCCCTGTTCAGTGGAAGCCTGCTTCTCCCTCTCCCTCTGCCCCTGCTTATGTTCCCTCTCTCTCTCTGTCTCTGTCAAATAAATAAATAAAATCTTTTTTAAAAATTTAAAAAAAAAGAAAGAAGATCTTGGGGAATTAGGTCAACATAGCTGACTGTAAAACTACCTTCCTTTCCTCTTGCTCAGTTCCCATAGTATGCAGAAAAGATTTTTTTTTTAATAAAAAGGAAATCTTAATAGCTGTAGAAAAAAAAAGAATATCATTAGTAAATCAAAAATTTTGAGGAATTTATTAAAGAAGAAAGACATATGGTATTAGGTCAAGAATAAAAAGCCCAGAGAAAATCAAATCCACGTGTAAGAGAACACTGCTCTGGATTGGTTCTATGAGTGCTCTAAATTCAATCAATAGCTATAAAGAGTTGGAGGAATCCCAGACATCATTGGGGTAACTAATTGAATAACTACATATAAAAATAGGCACTTACCATCCCTCATCCCATTTCCCCGAACATGCAATGAAACAGGAGGTAAGATGTGTATGCACATAATAAGTAAAAATTTAAAGCATAGCAAATATTTATCAATAATCATAATAGAGTGAACAGGTAAAATTTCCCATATTAAAAGAAAAAAAGCCCAAGTTGAGTTTACAAATATTTTTCTCCATTTACAAAAAACACATCTGAGCACAATAAAATAAAACCAAATGTTGAAGAATGGAGAAAAAAATTATATCGAAAGAGAAGCAAATGTGGCAATATTAATATCAAATAAAATAAGATCAAAGTAAAAAAACATTAAAAGGGAAAAATATGAGCTCCATTTTATATTTATTTTTTAAAATATAATACACTAAGAAACCTTAACACTAAAGTCAAGGACCTTTATGCAATTACCAAAATAGCTTCAGATATCATGTCTTCAAACTGAAATTTTTTCTTAGTGAAACCCTGAATGTGCACATATAATTTAATCTGTGCACTTGGTTTCCACTGAGTATAGGCAAGGTGGTTCTGAGGGACCCTTGAGAACACTGTCTGCCCTGCCTGAAAATAAAAGAAAAAAAATTGACAACAGGAATCAGAATGTTTTTCTAAATAGGATTTTTACTTACATGTGTCCCTGATTCAGAGTCCAAGAGGACTTTTGTCAACTTCACATATTTGGAGACTGTGTAAAAGCCTCACAGTCCCCAAACATGAAGTTGCTCAGTTCTGACTTTGGAGGAAATTTATACTGGTCTGGCCAGTGGTTGAATGGGCCACCTCAGAGAAAGTAAGCCCTCTCCTTTTTGGGAAATCTGAGCTGAGGCTGGACATCTTCCTGCAGTGGTGGTAGAGTAAGGACACGTGCATGAAATGAGTGATCAGCTGGACTGTCTTATCCAGATATTTTGTTGTAAACTCACAAACCCCTGAATCGTATCAATATAAACTGAATGACCACATCGAAGTTGGCAAATAAAACAGGGAAGAAGGGAGTAATCTCTTTCGGCTAACACGGAGATTTGATTAGTCAACTTCTGGAGACAAGGGAAATCCAAGGTCTGTCTTCTAGTCCTCTGACATTAGCAAGATGGGTATGTCTAACTGCAGTGGCTTGAGCTGTATTTTGCAACCATTCACTCCCCTTGCGTTGCACCCCCACAGGAAAGAGCATATCGCCCAGCCCTGATCATGTGACTTGCACTGACCAATAGAATGTGAGTGGACATGATGCCCTATCCAACTAGGAGAAGATGTTTTACCCATGACTGTGGTTTGGCTAGGCATCTTGCTCCTACATCACTCTTACAGAATGGTTGTCTTAGTTTGCTAAGACTTCTGTAACAAAGTACACTGTGTCACAGTTCTGGAGGCTGAAGTCTAGGATCAAGATGTCAGGAAGGTTGGTACCTTGTAAGGGTGACGAGGGAAGGATCTGCTCTCGTCTTTCTCTTTGACTTGTAGGTGGTCATCTCACTGTGTCTCTTCACATGGCGTTCTCCCTAGGTGTATGTCTCCAAGTCTCCTTTTTATAAGGACACAAGTCATATTGGATTAAGGCCACCCTAATGCTCTCATTTTAACTTGATGACCTCTGTAAAGAACATATCTCCAAATAAGGTCACATACTAAGAGTCAGGACTTAAACATATGAATTCTGTGGGGATAAAACTCAACCCATAACAAAAAGCATATATCAGATAGAAGCTGATCATTCAGTATGGAAGGGAGAGACCATGTGTAGCAGACCTGCTAGAGACCTGTGACCCTTATATTACAGGAGCAACAAATAAATGTACATAGTAAGCCACTGAGATTTAGAGATTGTTTATTATGCAGCATAATTCACTAAAATCTGACAAAGGTACTAATTTACTTGCAAATCTACTAGCAGTTAACTAGCAAGTCCCTTGAAAACCAAAGCCTCTCACCCTGTAAGAAAAGGAACTCCACCAACCATTTTCAATGAGCAGTTGTATGGCATCAATAAATCTGGGCAGCTCAGAGGTGCATAAGACACAGAGATAAGGAGAGCACATGATGAGTGATGGGAACCCCCCAAAAACCTCCTGGCTGGAATAAGAAGGCACTTGGGTACTCAGCCTTGCCTCTTCCATTTCTTATGTTCAAAGCTAGTGGGATTTCCAAAGAGCAAACTGTTGAGATAATCATGGTGTCCTAAGGGGTTCTTATGAGGAAGACAGAGGAATTCATAAGTAAATGGTGTCCAACATTCAAAGTACCAAGAGTAAAGAATATCCTACTCTGGGTTTATTCAATGTAAGAATGTAGATGATGTCAAAAGAAAAATGAGTTCAGAACTCAAGTGTTAACTTCAATGTCTACGTGCTTATAACAGAAAGAAGTTTAAGAAAAATTTTCTTACTCAATTCTTTATTATCTTTTGGACTATTTTTTCCCCTTTCAAGAACAGAGAGAAAGTCTGCCTAAAATATTTTACTCTCCAGACAGATAGGTAACACGTTATGGAAAATTCTGCTATGAACTCCTAGCCACTGTACTTCAAAGAAAACATCTCAAAGCCATTACATGTTTTCCAGGCCCCTGATTTTATATATATATACTTCTCTCTACCTTGGATTTGCTTCCTGACATTTCACTGTAATCTCTGCTATAGCCCTCCAATTACTTCTATTCCCAAGAACTTTTTCCCTAAGTCAAGGTAGGTTTCAGACTGTTTGAGTCAGCCTAGGGAAGGTGAAATCCAGGTCTGGTTTTGGTGGGCCTCAAGACTTCTTCTTCCATCTGAAGGATGTGTGTAGCTCTGGTCAGCTCACAAGGCCATATAAAGGGCAGATGGTCAGACAGTTAAGAGCATGGTGTATGGAGTCAGACAGCCCCAGCTCCAATACTCATCAGCCATGTGCCTCGAGTGACTCCTTAACCTCTATAGGCTTTACTGTCTTCATCTGTCAAATGGGGCCAATAATAGTACCTCACTCCCAGGGAAGTTCTAAAGTGATCTAATACATACAATGCCTGTGGAACAGTACCTAACAAGTTGTTCACCATTGGTCAGACATGCCACTAAGTTTTGGTTTGGGAGCCCTGGGAAACTTGGCAGCTCTTGCCAAAGGTATATCCAGTCTGGAAGAGCTGTAGGGTTGATTCTTGGCCATGATAAGAAGGTAAAGTTTGCTTTCTCTCCAGCAATACCCATTCACAGAAGAAAACAGGGGGAAATGTTCCTGTTCCAGTGTTGAGTATACCCTCACATTCATCTTATTCACAGTATTGACTGAATTCTCACTGTGTGCCAGGCACAGTACAGGAGCTGGGGATGCAGCAGTGAAGAGAAATATAAGTTTTTGCCATTTGGAAGCTTACATTCTAGTTGTAAGAGACTTACAATAAATAAAATAAGTAAATTATTCTTAAAACTATGAGTCACAAAGAATTACAGGGCCTGGGACCCTCCCATAACTCTGCACCAGCCTTTGTTTCCGACTAGATTCACTCTTCTCTTCTACCAAACACATTTCCTGGCCTATAATGTCTTACTGCCATTGATTGCCATACCTTTTAAGGCCTAAAGATGAAACAAGAGGATTCCTCTTTCAAAGAGATTATTTTGGGGCACTTGGGTGGCTCAGTTGGTTAAGTGTCTGCCTTTAACTCAGGTCATGATCCCTGACCTGAGGGTCATGGGGTTGAGTTTACAGTCTTTCCAAGTTTGGGGGTTTAAAAAATATTTTGTGTTTTTTCTCTCTTAATACTCTCTTTGTGTTATAGATATGCTTGATTCCACTTCATAAGCTAATTAATGATGGTGACTTCTAGCCTTTTTCCTGTAAATCCTCTCAAATTTTGAGTGCTTATTTTTCATATTAGCTGCATATTAACAATGCCTGCTAACACAGAATCTCTTTCCCTTGGGGTTCTCCAGCATTTCACACAATGTGAAACAAATATCCTGAACCCCTTCCCCATAAGGAAGTGCGCTGCCTTTAAAACAAGAAGTGAACATAACTCAGCAGGACAATACAACCACCACCACATGAGATGAATGAGGAGCAACATGAAAAAGAGGAACTTCTAGCAGATACTGTTAGCCAGAGTGCCCGGGGGGAATCCAAATAAGACATAGGTGTGATACAGTTGCAACTTTTCTTTTACTGTTTCTGAGTATTAAAAAAAATAAATTTTAAATTTTAATCGAAAAGCTCTATTCCCTTTCCATACTCCCAGCACTTGGATGTCGATTCTTTGTCTTTCCCAACAGTGTTCCCACTACCTCATTCCAAGTCATCATAGCCCCATGCCTGGCCCACTGCTATGCTTTTCTGAGTTGCCTTCTGTTTTTCCAATGAAGACTTGATATTGACCAATTTTGCTTAATGGGTGGAGTCATACACTGGTTCAGGAAGGACATTTTAGTATTTCAAAGACTCTTGAGGGTGGTCCACCAAGAGTGGCTCAATGTGACAGATCAAGAGCAAATAGTGCCAAAGTTTCCATATACTTTCTCTTACAACTTTTCATTCTCAGAATAGAACTGAGTTTTCCAGGAATATTCAGATGGGATAACTTGGATGTATGTCAGTCCAAGCTACCCTGTTTGAAGGCAATCTTTTTTAGTCGTCTGGGGAAACATTTTTGTTTGTAAAGTGGATAAAGTTTCAGAGTAAGAACCCATTCATGCACGGCTATCTCATGGAAGCTATAAACATATTTTTAGTCGTTTGTTTACTTGTCCTTAAAGATAATTTGGCAAGGAAGAAGCTAGCTCACTTTAGGACCTAAAATTTACTGTGGGTAGCTTGGCTTTATTTGCATAATGTTAATATTCCACAGAACTCTCTGGCTCCCAAAGCAATAGAAAAATAAGATATGTTAACAAAACTGCACAGACTAGCAGTAACTAGAATCAGGGATTGTGAACTTAATTATGAAAAGTGACATCCAAGAAATTAATGAATCAACTATCTCAGAATATGGTCAGCAGTGGTGATGTCGAGGTCAACATCATCACAAATGAAACAGATTAACATTTATCAAGAAATCACTTTCAATCACAATAATATATATTCTCGTCTGAAAATTGGATGTGAGGTTAGACTAACTGTTCCCTGAGACCCTTCCAGGCATAATATTCTAGTATTCCATGATTTCACAACATCTTTGAGGTAGAGCTGATTATCATCCAAACTGCCCGTGAAGATCTGTTAGCCTAGATGTTATATGGGTTTCCAAAGTAGAATCCAGAGGACCAATTCTAGGTCTATCTACTCAGTCAGGGTTTTGCTACAGCTACAAATAATTACAGTTTTATCAGAAGTCTCAAAACCTTTATGAAATGTGCCAATAATGCACAAGCAATCAGCAAGTACTGGAGAAACACAAGACATTTATTAAAGAACAATTATTTGGCTTGTAAAATCATTCATATGGCTCTGGCCTGCTGAACAATGGTGTGAAAGACCTCATAAAAAAGGGGGAGAAGGAGGCTTGAAAAGGAACAACTAATTGAAAATGTCCAAGTGCAGACCAATTCCCTGGCAAAAACTACTTACATACTGTGATTTATGGGATTCTGGGAAAAGTCAACCATACCAAAAACACAACCTACCCTAATCAGTCTTTCATCCCCTCAAATTCTTTTTTTTTAATATTTTTTAAATTTTTATTTATTTTTATTTATTTATTTGAGAGAGAGAGAGCACAAACAGGAGAGAGGGCCAGAGGAAGAAGCAGACTCCCTGCTGAGCAGGGAGCCCGATGCAGGGCTTGATCCCAGGACCCTGGGATCATGACCTGAGCCAAAGGCAGATGATTAACCAACTGAGCCACCCAAGCACCCCTCATAGCCTCAGATTCTCCTGTTACTTGTTCTTCCCTTGATCCTACTCCTTGGATTAGATACTTATGAAAACTTGGAAATGTTATCAACCATTGCCACCTTAACAGAAAACTATGTTTTATCAGATTAGCTGCTCACACATTCATCAGGACTCTATGAGAGAAGAATACAAACAGGTAAATGTTAGAACAGAGGAAGAATTAATCTAAGTCTAGAACTTCTAAAGGTTAGGAAAGATGGAGTGACATGGTGAGGAATCCTGGGATCCTAAAATAAAGGGAGAGAAGTAAAGCAAGTTTAGGAGTAAGGAGAACGAAAAGGAAACTGACATTAGATGCATAACTACTGTGTGTTAGGCACACTTCTAGACACTTTACATTTATTTTCTCATTTTATCTACAAAATAACCTACTGGTTAGATATTATTAACCCCATTATATTTTTATAATAGCTATGTTATTTTACAGCTGATAAAACTATAAACTCAAAGGAGATAATAAATTGTCCAAGTTTATAGAGCTAACTAATGGCAAAATCGGGATATAAAGTCAGATCTCTGTGACTCCAGAGCCTGGGCATGTTTCTCTACTCCAAGGCTTACTAAAACTCAGAAACCTTATCTCTAGGACTTGTGCTCCCCAAGCACTTCATTACTTACTGTGTGGGCCCTGAGGAAAAAAGGACTGGAAACACCAAAAGACACATTTATCTCCTTCCCAATTTTGCTTTAAACCAATGGTTTTCAATTTTTGTTTTTAGCCATGAAAACTTGTCTCAAAATATTCTTAAGCAAAATCCAATCCACCCACCATGGTAACCCCAAGGCCTCTTCATGGAATGACGTGGGTGCCACATAGAAGCTTCGAAACCACGGCAGAAAAAATGGAAACAAAAACTCCACAAATAAATGTATATGAATGGTCACTAAGCACATGAAAAGGTGCTCAAAATCATTAGTCAAGAGGAAAATGCATATTTTTTAAAGATTTTATTTATTTATTTTGAGAGAGAGACAGTGAGAGAGAGGGAGACAGCACAAGTGGGGAAGGGGCAGAGGGAGAGGGAGAAGCAGACTCTCCACTGAGCAGGGAGCCTGATGCGGGACTTGATCCCAGGACCCTGAGATCATGACCTGAGCCAAAGGCAAACGCTTAACAGACTGAGCCACCCAGGCGGCCCCAGGAAAACACATATTAAAACGACAATGTATAACCACCACACATCTACTTGAAAAGCTAAGATTTTAAAAACTAGGTTGACCAAGATATGGAGCAACTGGAACTCTTAAATATTGCTAATGGGAATGCAAAACAGTAGGTCCACTTTGGAGAGCAATTTGACATTTTCTTATAAAGTAAAAACGTACCATACCACACACGATCCAGTAATTTCACTCTTAAGTACTTATCCAAGAGAAATGAAAATATATGTCCACACCAAGAATCGTACATGAATGTTCATAGCAGCTTTAATCATAGAGCCCAAAATTGGAACACAGCCCAAATGTTCATGAACCAGTTAACAGGTAAAGAAATTGTGGTTTTCCATACAGTGAAATGTGAATCAGCAATGAAAAGGAAAAACTACTGACACACTCAACAACATGGATGGATCTCAAAAACATGCTGGGTAATAGAAAGCAGACACAAAAGAGTATACTGGGATTCCACTTATATGAAATTCTGGAAAAGACAAATCTAATCTACCGTGATTGAAAGCAGATTAGTGGTTATGTTAGGTTAAGGTGTGGGATGGAGAAGGACTGTGGAGGAAGGACTGGGTTTGGGGCTGACAACGGTATTCTATATCTCAGCTGCGTGATGGTTTCGTGGGTGCAGAAATTCACTGAAACTCAAGGAACTGTACACTTACACAATGTGTGCATTTTACCTCAGTAAGGTTGGTTTATTTTAAAATACCCCTATAATTACCAGTGAATTGTTGAGAAAGATCTGGGCACAATTACATCATCACTCAGATGACATTTTGGTCCTTTCTTCTCATTGAATTTTTTTATTTCTTCCAGTCTCTAACTCAGCTCTGCTCTCTTCTACAGCCACATGAAAGATGGCAACTCCATCTGTCCTGCAAACTTTCAGCCGACTTCATTGCAAAAATACCCCAGGACCAAAGCCAGAGCTAATGAGCATCTTAGACCACTTGGAAGAAGAAAGGCTATTTTTTGGCTGAGGATAATTGAGCTTCACTTCTAATCAGAATCTAAGCTATTATTTTCTCTGTACAGAATCCAAATCACTCAAATTCCTGAAGTCTGTCCATAGTTATTGTCCACCTGATGCCAAAATTTTCTGATGAAAAGTGAAACATTCAGCCAGTTGTGTGAATTCTTTGTCCTGAAAGCTAAAAGCTCAGCCATCTGGCAGGTTAGCAGAACAGCTGAACAGTCAACTGATGCTCTGCTGTAGATTGAAAAGCCATAGAATTGTGCAGATAAGAACTTCTGCAAAAATCAAAATGCAAAGGCCCAATGCCAATGCCCCTCATTATTGATAAAGTGGGATCACAGCATTAAAATCATGGAAGTTTGGAGTAAAAAGGAATCCTGCCCAGCTGCCTCAGTTTACAGGTAAAGAAATTGAGGCAACTGCCACCCATCCTTTAAAACTTTGATCAAATGCCATCTCCTCTAGGGAATATTTCTCCACCTCCCCAGGCTGCTATCTACTCTGGCTCCCACAGCTGACTACTAATACTTACCCCGTCACATACAATTTATCTGTTTATGCATCTGTCTCCTCCACTTTTACTGTAAGTTACCTAAGAATAGGACCATAAGCTCTGTACACTCGAATTCTCGCACATAGAGTATTCTCAAAAAGTAATTATTAGATGAACTTCGGTTGAGAATCTGAATAAATTTGCACTCCAAATAGATTCTTTCTCCAAACTTGTGTTGAAATGGTGGTAATGAAATTCATTAGAAATTCTAGACTTACAGTTAGTCCTAGGCCCTGAAATCTGAGGTTTTGTGTTCTTTGGACAAAGAGAATACTAATAAAGCAAACTGTAATCAGCCAGCGCAGTTCTTGGTATATAATACCAATACTATAATTTAGAGAAATTAAAATACAATAATAAATATTTTCTGTGTTAATATCAACTTAAACATAATAGTAATAGTAACTAACATTTGAGTATTTACCATATACAAGGAGCTATTCTGAGATATTGTGTTGTACTTTATGTTTAACGTAATTTTATTTTATGTTTATCACTAAAACTATATAGAACTTGATGTTACATTTTGAGACCTATCCTTACGTCTCCCCCACCTGTGCCTAATGAAAACGAAGATGATGGATGCTAACTAAACTCATTGTGTTGATCATTTTGCAATATAAGCATATATCAAATCATTATACACCTTAAATGTATACAATATACATAGGTCAAATCATGTTATATCTTAAATTTATATAATTCTATGTGTGAACTACATTTCAGTAAGACTGAGAAAAAAAAATAAAATGGATTAATAAGCCAAAAAAAATTTTAATTAAAAAAAAACAAAGAAAGGAAAAAGAAAAACAATTTTTTTAAATGACAGTTGTAGAACTTTCCCTAGCAATCTTTGTTTTCAGATGTCATGCCCACGGCCTATCATGACTTTACATTTTTAAAAATTAGACTTACTTAAAAAAACTGAAAATATTCTTCAGACGTCAAATTCTTCTATAATGACATTTTGATTAACAGTGTGAGGAACTAAAAGCATGCGGGTTACATTTCTTTCAATGAAAACATGCACTTTAAAATCCTGAAGAATGAGCTTAGAGAGAATTTATATGAGGCACGTGTTCCCAAACTTTGGCCCAAAATATTTTCCCTCTCTGTTGTCTGTCACCATGGAGCTGGAGAAGATTCGGTAGATAAGGCAGAGTATGAACCTGACAAAATGAAATCCAATCAGGATGACTGGACTGGAAATTTCCATAAAAATGAGAAAGAAAAACAAAGGAATCTCCATGAAAGGCTTAAATTCAATTGAATTTGTTCAATAGTAAGCCCTTTGGCAAACAAAATTAATGAAGATCCTTTTTTTAATTAAAAAAAATGTACGTGGGGCGCCTGGGTGGCTCAGTTGGTTAAGCGACTGCCTTCGGCTCAGGTCATGATCCTGGAGTCCTGGGATCGAGTCCCGCATCGGGCTCCCTGCTCGGCAGGGAGTCTGCTTCTCCCTCTGACCCTCCTCCCTCTCATGCTCTCTGTCTCTCATTCTCTCTCTCTCAAATTAAAAAAAAAAAAAAAGTACGTATTGAAGCATTTGCAAAGTAGCATCTAGTTATTAGGTTCTTAATATTTCCAACCCTAGAAGAAAAATTGTCTTGTGTTGCTCTGAATCATTGAGAGTATTAGAATAAAATCTTGGACACAAGATCTTTTACACAAGACTCAAAAATGAATGCTTATTGAATTAATGAATTAATTCAAATTATTTTTCCCTTTTTTCCAGCCACTTTTCTACATCTACACTAAGTCCCAAGAAACTATTTCCCACACAGTCTCTGTAACTCTGTTCAAGCCACTCAGGCAAGCATCTCAGAGCCTGCCCTCTCTCTCTTCCCTCTATGACCCACCTCGTTGCTCCTCTTGACCTCGGTCTTTATTCCCACCACAGGAAAACCATCTTAGGGACCCACAATCTCAATTCAGGGCTTCCTTTCATTTCCAATTTGTATTACAATAGTACTGTCCTTCTTCTGTTGAATGGTGTGGAGAAAACATTCGAGATAATTGGGATGCGGGAGCAGGTAGGATTTTAAAAGGTTTCATAGCTTTCCCAGCTGATTGTAAGTGTTCAAACTCATGAAGAAATGTGAGCTTTAGGTGAAACCTCATATGAATGCTCTTAAAACAGAGAAAAAAAATAATCCCGTGATTTTAATATTGTGGGAAATGAGGCAAAATTATATAATGTAGAGTGGAAAAAAAAATACCTGTGTTTGCATCCAGCAGATGTGAATTCAAATCCTAACTATGCTGCTTACTGGTAATTTGAGTTTGGACACTTCCCAGAGCTTCAATCTCCCACATGTAAGAAGAATGTCAGAGATCCATTGAAGGACTGAATGAGATTGCTATTTGAAAGGAACTAGAGACACATAATGAGCATTCAGGAAACATTAACTAGCCTACCATACATATAATTTAAGAAGCAAAAGAAATAATCATTAAAATTATAAACCCTAAACTCTATGACATCTCTGGTTGAGTTTGGGGGGATGCCTCAGAAAGCAATTTTGTTTTTCTCCTTGGTAATACGTTCTTGTCACAACTATGATCCGGACAATGGCTGGTATGTAGTGCCTTCTATTGGGGAGCACAGAAAGATACATTGAAGTGTAATACGGATTGCTTTTAGGGCAGAAAACAGTCACAACACAGAGACATAACTCACCTATTTTATAGCAAAGTCCAAAATAGGCACACTACATTTGTGGGAATTCAAGTGTGTGTGCATGCATGTGTGAGAGAGAGAGAGGAAGAGAGAGAAAGAGAGCGGGAGGGCAACTATTCAAAGTTGCCCTTAGACTATACTACCCAGGGACATGGAGGCCATGACCAAAGCACTCTGAGAAACCACAGAAGTTTAAATTTTAAGAGCAATTAGAGGACTTTCAAGGATAATTTTGTCTTACACTCTGATTTTAGAACTTCATCCCTGAAGTAAAATCAAACCCCACTTCCTATTGAAAATATGGATTCCAATAGTAAAACACAAACATTTGACATTCACATGCCACTTTTAGATTTTTTCCCTGATTTTTGTCTTTGTTTTAGTAGTATCATTTGATTTATCTGAAGACCAAAATTACATTTTATCTTTTTAATTGAAATATAATGATACGCCGTTACCCTTCTGATTTTCAGCTAATTTGAAACTGTCAAAGTCCAAATACGGAATCACTATTGCCACAAACTGAGGCCATTCATTAAATTACAAAAAAAAAAAAAGGTCAAAATAGCTTGACTTTGCCATTCCTGGTGCAGCATGGTTTCTCCACCATCTACCTCTGGGAAGCCTCAAGTCATCTTCTTATCCATGTTGAAGATGATCGTATTGTTTGTGTGTGATTTTGCAGGATGATGATGCCTCTTCACGGACCAAAAAACACAAAGAGGATTTTAAGCTAGTTACTGTTAATGTTGCTTTTTATCATGGTGGAGGTCCATGATGTAACCATGAATCTTGTAGTACTACCCACTCTCCACCAGAAAAGCTTTCTCTCATTGTCCACTCCTTTACTCAGAAACCTGATCTTTTAAAGGGAATTTGATCATAAGCAATATACATAAATTACACAACCAATCAATTTTCAAGCATCTAGAGAAATTGAGTTCCTGAATAAAAATCACTTTGGAGAAATACAAAATTCAGGGCAATTCTAGTTAAAGGGTCATCCTATAATCTTTGGTGCTTCTCCATACAACCTGAAGAGAAAAATCATGGAAACGCAGAGATCTGACAGCAAAATATTTGTGTTCTGCTGTCTGTGGTGGAAAAAAGAAAGTGGTGTTACTTCTACTTCCGTGAATCAGCCCTTCTTTTGGGGGATGAATGGTATGCTGGTATCCCCCAGCAACTTCTTCAGGCTGGCTTAGTACCGTCCCTGGATGGTGAAGGAGATTTATTATTGTATAATGTATAGAACTATTGAATCACTATGTCATACACTTGAAAATAATATACTATTGTATGTCAACTATACTTTGATTAAAAATAAATAAACTATAAGATTTTTTAAAAAATGCAGATTCATTATAAACCTGGAAAAACCTCAGCCCCTGCAGAGACACACCTAGAAAGGAACTCAGCCTATACTACTAAAGAGAGTGAAAGTAGATTTGCAACCTACACTGAGTAGCAATCAATGGCAAGTAAAAGAGAAGGAGGGCTCTGAGTAGTTCCAACTCCTTGAATTGGCCACACTGTACCTTGCAGTTCGCAGCCAAACTTCCTGAAGGAGTTAGTTTGTAATGAGAGTGCCCTATTCCTCAACATGCATTAACTTTTTACACCTGTGATATCTCCCATCCCACCATCATACATATTCTGCATATTATAGATACTAATCATCTATGCATCGTCAAAAGGAAGCTTTTTCCCCTCCATCTCTCTGTGGTTGACCTTCTCTTTCTGGAGAACCTCTGCTGGCTTGGCTACTGGGCATTCTGCCATTCTGATTTTACTTCTTGGACTGCTCCTGCTCTTTCTGCCTCTCCTCCTCCAGCCCCAAGAAGTAGCTGGTCCCTGAAGAAATGCTCTTTGCCCTCCTCTCTATTTTCACTCATCCTTGCCTATTTCAGCCATGCTCAAGGTTTCAAGTCCATGTATTTGTGTGCATGGCTCCCAAGTCTCTCTCTCTAGCCCCAACTTCTCTCAAAAGTTCCCATACTGATTTATCCAAATGCTTTCTGGATATCATGTCAACACCACCAACTCAAAATGCACAATGCAATAAATCATTTCCAGGATTTACTACCCATTTTATCATTTGCCCTTCCGCTCTCTCAGTTACGCAGATTCAAAACCTTAGAGTCATTCCCCATCCCACTCTTTCCTTCATTTGCTAACCTTTCACTAAGTGTGAGAGCTTGTCAATTTCAGCTCCTCAGCATTTCTAGCTGCAGTGTCTCCATTGCACCTGCCATTGGCCCAGTCCAGGCACTTCTCTCCTGCCACCAGGAATCCTGTTTTCTTTACCTCCCTCTTCTATTTTCTTCAATTCAGCTTCTACAGTGGGAAAAATCATAAGTACCGTGATGACAAAGGCTGAGTTTTTATCATTGTACAGTCAGTGCCTAGCAGGTTCCATCTTAAATATGATTTTTTAATTTATGTAAGCACAGCCTTGATCATTTCTTTTCTTTTTCTCTGGTCTTCAGTGTTTTCCTGGAATACTCTTTTGGATACATAATGACCATATTAATGGAAAGAGACCTCAGAGAGTGACTGGTGACTTAAAGTAAGAGAGAGAAGCTTGGGTTCTACCTGCATTTCTGACACCTATTAAATATGGAAGGAGACAGATTTTGGAGAAAAGATAATGTGTTTGGGTTTTGACCTTAGGAATTTGAAATACTTATGGGATATTGGGTAGAAATAGCCACAGGCATTGGGGCTCATGAGAAAAGTCTAGGCTAGAGCTGAAGGATTTAGAGATAGAAAGGCAGTCCATTGAGCTGTCAGGTGTTTTACCTCTGGAGCCAGTTTGCCACATTTGAATCCCATTTCTCCTGCTAACTAGCTATTAGAGTCTCTCAATGTTCTTCACTTCATGCCTCACTAGCCCTCATTTTTAAAATGGCTTTAGAGGTGCCTAGGTGGCTCAGTCTGTTAAAGTGTCCAACTCTTGGTTTCAGCTCAGATTATGATCTCAGGGTCTGGGATCGAGCCCTGCGTCTGACTCCATACTCAGCTTCGTGTCTGCTTATCCCTCCCCCTCTGCGCCTCCCCTCCCCCACCCTGCTCGTGGGTGCTTTTTCTATCAAATAACTAAATAAAATCTTTAAAAATAAATAAATAAAATGCTTTAAAACCCCTATTTCTTTATTTGTCATGAGAATCAAATATCATGAGGACTAGATAGGTGTTTGTTATAGTCCTTTACATAATAATTAAAGATTTGAGGGTGAATGAGATGACCCAAAGAGAAAATGTAAAAAAAAAAAAAAAAAAAAGGGAGGGAAGAAAAGAACATGACAAGAGACTATCCTGAGGGATTCTGGCCCAAACTAGGTACTAACTACAGAAATAATAATACATAGCTCTGAGATTTATGATCCTATGGGAAAAGGCATAGCTTCTGTAGCTGAGACATGAAGATAATGTAATGGGAGAACAAAAAGGAGAAAACTTTGAAAAAGAAACAGAATCTCTCTATCCAAGCCCCATGTCCAGCTCTTGGGCAGAAGGTCTAAGTAAAGGAAGTACAACATCAGGAAGAAAGCATTCTTTTCATGTTAGGGCTCAGAATATAAAAATAATGAGATCGGTGTCGGTTTCTTCATCATCTGAAACCCCAAACTAGAACTGAACCTCCAGCATTTACCAGCAAGGGTCCTTGCCTGGAACCTAGGAGCATCAGTACTGAAAGCATCCTGTACTGAGGGGCTGCCTGTGACCCATTCTGGGGCTGGGGCTAGGCTAAAACATGCAAAACAACCACCAACCCAACCCAACAAACAAACAGAAGGCCAAAGCCAGTAAGCTGCATACAGGACAAGTACATTCAACCCTGTTTGAATATTTCCCTCCTCCTATTTACAGCTTCTTCCCCTTTATTAAAGTTTGAAGTTTCCAGTGATGTCGCATTGCACTGCTTTGGGGGAATGTGTGTACTTCTGCCAGCCCAGATCCATCCCCCCACAAACAGCCGTAAGTACCAAGGTTTGACCAGGAAAAAAGAAGCTACTTCCTGGCACAGTTCATGGGACCAGCAAATAGAGGCACACCAGTGACTCAGAGCTGCTCAGGGAAGCTCAAAGTGAGAAGACCGTTAGGTCCTTTGTTTTCACTAAGCCTTGGCAGAGACCTCCATGGTTATGCCCACCATGGGGATCCTGAACCAAATGTCAGGAAATCTGAGTTGTGATCCCAGCTCTGCTCCTGTCTCCCTCTATGACATTGAACAAGTCACTCAGCCACTGTGCACTTTGATTTCCTCATCATTAAACAGAGGGGTTGGGTTAGATGGTGTACAAGGCACCTTCCGACATTCTGTGTCTCTCTAATATTGCCGTGCCCTGTATAATCTGATGGGTGAGGTTCTGCTGCAGGAGAAAACCCCCAACTTCTCAATATTTACCATAGCTTATGTTATTATTACTTCACACCAAGCCAGCTGCAGGTTTAGGCAACTCTCCAGAACAATTGCCTTCCGTGCAGTACCATTCCAGGCCAATTCAGGCTCCAACTATCATTTGTACCACCTGGAACATATGGTCTCACTAGTTACCCGTAAGTAAGGAGGGGACTGAAAATATCACTGACTGAGCTGATATGTGACATATGTCTTATCCACTAAGTTTACATTCACCAGAATGAGTCATATCCCTGCCCCAGTGTTAGAGGAGGAGAGGGAGAAATTTCCATGTTCCCAGAAGGTGAGAAGAGCTGGATATTGCTGCATGCTAGTCATGTGTACACGCAGTCCCTTATCAAGGATAAAGACTTTTTACTTTTCCAGCTGCTTCGTATGCAGTTCTGACAGTGTTTTGAGGTCAAAAGAGAAGATATAACTCTCTTCATTTTACTAAGAAGGAAACTCAGAAAGGTTGAGCGATCAGTGCAATGTCACAGAGCTGCCTAATGTCTGGGAAGGGACTAGATTCCAAGTCTCATGCTCTCTGCTTCCCAGCGGTTTAAAGAATACCAGATTTATATCAAATGGCCTACATTGGGATCCCGATCACTCATTACATTAGTTGGCAACTACCATCCCCGAGCCTCAACTTTCATACCTACATTAACAGTATCAAAGACCTAGCTCAGAGTCTGCTTGAGAGGATTAAGATAATGAAAGGGAAAGCACCTATCACATAACAAGGCAAATATTAAGTAAGCAATACATTTTGTCTATTTAATTATACCAGAGCGTCCTCAAACTGTTCAAAGACATAAGCTATGTATTCTTACATCCAGAGAGCCCTGCCTTAATGTTATAAATAAATCAGAAACAGTTATTTTTTTACTGGAAATCAACTATGGGGAGACTTTGACCTCTTTGGAGGCCAGGCAGATGTTACATTTTTCCCAGCACCTAGAGAAGTACCTAGAAGAAAATAGTAGGAACACAAAACACAGGCTTGTAACAACTGGGTGATGTATATGCTTGACATGTAGTAAGTGCTTAATAAGTATAATGCATCATGGCTACTGTTTCCTTTTTGTTGATTTCATTCCTGTTTAGTTTTTTGTTGTTTTCATTCTTTTTGTGAAATGGAAGGAAGTGAGTGAGGAAAAGGAGGGAGGTTGGGGAAAGAGATGCTATGGATGGAATACTTGTATGCCTTCCCCCAAATTCACATGTTGAAATCTGCTCCCCAGTGTGATGGTATTTGGAGGTGGGGCCTTTGGGAGATGATTAGGTCATGAGGATGGGGTCCTCATGAATGAGATTAAGTGCCCTTATAAGAAGAAGCCAGAGAGCTAGCTTCCTGCCTTTTCTGCCATGTGAGAATATAAGAAGTCAGCCACCCACACACCAGAAGAGGGTCCT
This sequence comes from Mirounga leonina, assembly GCF_011800145.1. Taxonomy (NCBI): domain Eukaryota; kingdom Metazoa; phylum Chordata; class Mammalia; order Carnivora; family Phocidae; genus Mirounga; species Mirounga leonina. The sequence continues at coordinate 14,560,018 of NW_023270377.1, forward strand.
CACTAGAACCTGATCATGTTGGAACCCTGATCACAGACTACCAGCCTCCAGAACTATGAGAAATAAATCTCTGTTGTTTATAAGCCACCCAGTCTATGATACTTTGTTATAGCAGCCGGAACGGAGGAAGACCAGAGAGAACATGCCACTCACCATCTCTGAATAAGGGATGGAAAACAATTAAGGACGGAAAAGGCTATGGCCATTGATGTGAAGAATTCTTTAATCATGTTCCTTAGCAAGAAAATGCACAGTAAAAAAATAAATTCCTAGAGGTGGGAGAACAAAACAGCCCTATATTGAATGGGGCAGAAGAGATGCAAAGAGGAGGAAGACAGAGTTGTACAGGATGAAAGGACAATGTTCTCCTTGCAGCCCCTCCTCTACGCCATGAATGGAGGTTGCCATGGCTCAAAGTTTGTCATTGCCTGAGTCAAGGACTAAATCCCAACTTCATAAAGTTGCTCTGATAATCCAGTGCCGTGGGGCCATGGGCTCCTCCTTCAAACAAGTGACCTCGGCTAGTTAACTCCATAGTAACAGCTCACATCCCAAACTGTTCTTTCCTGTGTGGGAAGAAACATTTCAGAAATGGGGAAAGGCAAAATTGAACAGTGGTTTTTCTCTCTTATGACCTTCTTCTTTGGCAAATCATATCCTTTTCCTGAACGTTGCCATCTCCTGAGGAAACCGTGCACAGAAGAGAAGGTTCGGTGACTTTAATTTGCAGATGTCTGTCCAGGATACATTTTAAAAAGTAGAAGCCTGTAGCTGCTTTTCCTTTAGTTTCATGCAGCACTCAATATTTCGCAGGTGGTTTCACCATTCTTCTTTTTTTTTTTTAATTTTATTTATTTATTTGAGCGAGAGAGAATGAGAGATAGCACGAGAGGGAAGAGGGTCAGAGGGAGAAGCAGACCCCCTGCTGAGCAGGGAGCCCGATGCGGGACTCGATCCCGGGACTCCAGGATCATGACCTGAGCCGAAGGCAGTCGCTTAACCAACTGAGCCACCCAGGCGCCCTGGTTTCACCATTCTTGTCATTAGCAGCTCCCCCACCCCCAAAGAGAAAGGCCAGCATGTCTCCCTCATGGTGAAAGAGAGAGACTGCAGATCAGAGAGGCTGGGTACTTTCTGCACAGCTCCAGAGCAACAGAGCCACAGAGGTTTTCTTCTAGGCTACTAGAAAGCCAGACAAAATAAGGCTGAGTCTCTACTGAACCCCATCTACACCCTGCCTTCCTGCGGTCCAGCCCCTGCCCGAGCCACCGTCTTGGTCAATGAGCTGACATATCTCCCTCCAGCCCTAGGCTCCACCTCTTGTCCCGTAACCCGTGACTCCCTGTAGTTTTCTCCAGCTGGCTGCCTAGATTGCGGGTAAGGCAAATGTAGGCTCTGTCTCTACCTGGAGTATCAGATGCATTGTAAGCTCAGTGTTCTGTCTGTTCCAAAATGTCTATGACTGGAGTGACATTTTACAGGATGATAAATGACCCTTCTCCAGCTGGGCCCTGGAAGTGCGTGCCTGACCACAAGCCCCTCCAATTGCAGCTCTCAAATGTACCATGGGGTCTACTTTCCAACCAGAATCATGAGCCAAGAGTACTCTTTCCCTGGCCCAATTCCAGCCTTTCCCAGTAATTTGGATCCCATGGTTCTGTCCATGAAAGAAAGCTTTTCCTCTGCAGCATCCCCGCCTGACTCTGACGTACAAAGGTGTAATTAGAACAGCATGGAGCAAGCAGGATGATCCATTTACCTCATCCCTAACATTTAAGTGCTTTAAAATATGTTTCTAATATCCTAGGTGCGTGGGGCCAAATTTCCTTCTCAGATTTTCACATGCATGAGTAAATCCACACAGACTAAACCCCTTGGGCCTTAGGTTCTGCTTAGAAGTTCTTTTCTTTTTTTTTTTTTAAAGAAAACAAATATTCCATTAAAACGACATAGTGTACTCTGCATATTTTTAGGACAATTAGAGTTTAGAATTCCCTCTTCTTCCGCCCCTGGTTAAAAAAAAAAAAAAAATGTTTTAACTCTTTCCTCCCCAAGAATGGCGTATTAAGCCCGGATAAACTGAAAGGCTTTCTTGTCTTTTAAAATCATGTCCTCATCTCTCATTGTCAAAATACCAACTGGTGAATTGGGATCCTGGATGTGCTTTGGGGAGCATCCAGGCTCCGCTGTACGTTTGCCAGATAAAGACTTTAGGGAGACAGTTATTTGGGAACCTAATGGAAACATTTGCTTGAAATTGAAAAGCTAAACTCACAGGAAACGGAGAAACATAAAGGTAAGGCCACCCTCTACCATCTGCTTGACTCAAAATGGGTCACTGGTTTCGGTCATTTTTCTTCAGCACTTCCGACTGTGTAAATAAAATCATAGAAGAGAGGGCGCAGCGGGCTGGCGGGACCTCAGCCTGGGGGGCGGAGCGAAAGCAAGGCCAAGTGGGAGGGGCGAGCGGGTCAGGTGACCGGGAGGGGGCGGGAGCGCCAACCCCGGCCCCGCCCGCGGGCTCCGATGTGTCCGCCGCTCGGCTCCCTGCCCGTGAGTCTGCGCTGCCGTGGCCACTTGTGGGTCATATTTGCCCAGCCAACATGCAAACCAGCTGTGTCCTTGCGACCAAATTTGGGGCAGCATCTTTGCACCAGGTTGCCCTGTCCCTCTGCATGTTCACATTCAAGGGCCCCAAAGCCCCCAAATGTGCAAGAGAGGAGGATGTCAGACCCATCTGCAGCTTGGGTTGGTTTTTTTTTTTATTATTATTATTCATTGCAAAGCATATCAAAGGATGGAAAAGCCCAGCCCCGCTCCCTGCATGACTCAGGCAGAAATAAGATACACCTTCCTGGGAGTCTGACCCGGAAAGATGACCCGGATCCAGAGACGGCTTGGGAAATTATCTGGGATGTCCTGGAAACTAGGAATCATACTGAAGAATCGAAGAGAGAGCGCATAATTTCTTCGGGAAAATGTGTTTGTTTATTTAAATTAAAAAATAGTGTGAAAATTACAAACTGTTAAATACAGAAGACGATTTTATACAACTTAATAGAATAAGAAGGAAGTATATACATCACTTTTTTAACAGGCGCAGATAGACTTGCACCAAACTTCAGGATTAAGCAATGGAAAATGTGACAACGCACATGTCCCTCGCAGTAAAGCTTCAGAATTCAAGTGATTCCAGGCAAGGGGCCAAACTGAACTTGGCTTCTTTCACCTCAAACAGCCCCCTTTGGAGTAAATCCACACTCTGAATTTTAAAGTGAACGGAGGGCCCTTTTCCCCCAAAACATAAATGTCCTCTAGCACTGTGTGAGGGCAAACTGATAAACCAGCTCATCTACTATTAACCCTTATGGGAACAGTAGTTACTGCTATCTTCAATCAAGGAAGAGCGTGTTTAAAAAAAAAAAAAAAAATTTTTTTGTTTTTACTAGAATTAAATTTGACCTTTTGGTGTGTTTCTCTTCCTGCTTGCCTTTAAGGGCCTAACGGGTCCGCTACAAAGCTACTGTCAGCAGGAATACATGGAGATACCAGCAAGCATTCCTGAACATTTGCTTTTAGATTTCTGGTTTCTCGGCTGAAGTATTAACATTCTACCACCCAGGGAACTTTGCAGAGTAAAATGTGGTATCTGCCTCCCTAGTTCACTGCTGGGAAAATGACAGCATGAACGGGGTGGTGATTCGTCCTGAATTTCCCAGTTACATGTGTTCTGAGTCTCCAACTGCAACTTTAAATAAGCAGATCTGTTCTCAGACTAACTGGCCAAGTGGGAAATATTTTGTCCAAGCTTCCTCACACCAGGCCATACAGGATTTATCAGAGTCTTAAAATCCAAAGACATCCTCTCAGCCCCCTAGGGATGTAGATTCAGGAGTCTCATGAAGGCAGTAAGCCTCTTGATGACATGCCCAGGACCACACAGCATATCAGTGTCAGGGCTCAGGATCGGAAAACAGAACCTGGACCCCCGCTTTGTACAACCTCCACCTGAGTATGCCCTTTTAGGTCTCGGCTATGTGACGAAATGCCATATCGTGGAGGCCCACTTTATGTCAGCTCCCCGCTCAGAAAACTAGGCTGGGAAAAAAGCAGCAGCAGAGCTAACGGCTTGGCCTTGTTCAACCCCACCATCACCCCTTCTAGAAAGATCAGGAAGAGTCCCCAGCACAGCTATTCAGAGTACAGGTTCGATTCTGGGGAAGCCCTTCCAACCAAGAAAACATCATGCCAGCATGCGATGCTGGATGGTCTGAGGTCAGAGTCCAAGGTCATAGGTTAGACAAAGGCTCAAAATAACAGATTCTGTTTTATAATCCCAGCTAATGTTAACAGGTTGTGAAAGTTGCTTTTTTTTTTTTTCTTACAGTATGCAAAAGAACCAGGTTTGACTCTCCAGCTTTCTGCCATCAAAAACCCTCCATCAGACATCCCCCTCTAACCCAAAAGACCTCCAAAGGAAGCTCTGTAACCTGCTCGGAACACCATAGGGGTACTTACAGCCCATCAGATCTAGAGCAAAGCTCTAGGCAAATTAGCAGATCGGAACCAGTCCCTCCGCATGTCCTAGGCATTGGGCAGCCCTGGAGTGGGCAGATGCCCCAGGGGTTACCCAGGGCATCCAGCGAGAAAACAACAGCAAGCACAGCGACCTGCCGAATTCGGAACTGGAACCCCAAGCCCCAGACCCCAAAGTCAAGGTGCACACTGCACATCTTCGGGGCTTTTCAGTGGCAGGTCTGCACCACAGGCCCGGCGTGGACTCCTGGCTGCTGACTCCAGCGGAGTCTTGTCCCCCACCGCCCCACGCAGGGGCTCGCCAACGGTCTCTTTAAAGTGACAGCTGCCCTGAAAAGCGAAACCGGACACGGGAAGTGTCCTTCCTCTCTCTAAGGGTGCTGGCTGATGGGGCCGCCTCCAGGGGCCCTGGGGGTGCTAGGAATTCTGATGGATGTTCTCTGAGGACCCCTCGCTGCTTTCGTTGAGGAGCATCTCTGAAGTCTCCCCCAGCTCATCATCTGCCCCCTCCTCCTGGATCGTGAGGTGCACGTCTGGGGAGGAGGACTCGGAGCTCACGCTGTCTCCTTCCATGGAGCAGAGGGTACAGGACAGGGCAGGCGCCACACTCTCCTGCAGCATGTTCAGCATCATGGGCACCTGCACCGACCTCAGGCCCGACACCATGGGCAGCGGCTTCATGGCCTCCCCCCAGAGCCTCTCCTCATCTTTGTACAGCAGTAGGAGGCTCGACTTCTTCTCCCGCCTCTTAGATTTCATATAGCCCAGCATGATTCCGATCAAGAAAATGCCGTAGAAGGACATGACCACCAGAACGTAGAAGTATTCGTTGCCGTTGCCGCTCTCACTGCCGGGCACGTGGGACACCAGGTGGCTGCTGGGGGCTGCGGTGCTGGGGTGCGTGCTGTTCAGAGGCTCCATCTTCAGCATTGAAGCGCCACGCACACAGCCAGGGTCTGGGGAGAAACCTGCAGGTTAGACCTCTCCCACGGGCCCGCGGTGCAGGGAGGACGCTGAGCAGGAGGTTTGTGGGATTGCAGCATCCAAAAAGCTGATAACTGCATGGAGAAATCCTGGTAAGAAGGCCCACAAAACAGCTAACAGAGGTTAGGTATGAGAGGCCAGGGTGGATGGAGGGAAGGGAGGGGGGGATAGGGAGACATGCGACAAGGACTTTCCTTTTTTAGGATATATGTGTCCTCTTATCTGCACTTCATAAAGCGAGCGTGTAAAAAGCATTGCTTTGATCATTTTAAAATCCAAAGGGGAAAGTCAGTCTAAGACAAGGGAGCATAGAGAAGATAAATCACATTTTAGTCGCTGGGAAACTTTTTCTAACTGAGCAGAGGAAAAAAAAGAAAGCTTACATGTTGCTTCTCAAACGTAAGCTTATTTTTAATTCAAAGCCGAGTTTCCTAAGAACAGAGAAAGGGAAGGAAAACCTCATCTACTCATTGCACAAAACAGCCCTCTCTCAAATGTTTCTGAAGCCCAGTTGCATTGCTAACTTACCCAAGGCTGGCAAATTCTTCCAAAGTCCTGGGTTGCTAAATGGCCAAGTCCGAGGGCGTCCTTCCTCTCTGCGGGACTCCGCGCTCTGACAACTCTGCTTCTGCTGTTGGGATATATAGTCAAGAAATGCATCGTCACGTGTTCTGGGAGGAAGATTTACAACAGAGGTTGGTCGTGGCAGAGTGAACAGCCCTGCGGTTCAACTCACTGAACTTCGCAGCTGTGAAAAGAAAGAGACTGGGAGTCGGGGATTGCTCCTCACCTCCGCCCCCCCCCTCCCCCAGCCCCGAGCCAAAGTTTCCAGGTGGCCCTGAAAACGAGTGGAAAGAGGAGAAAGAATGTGCCCAGTTGGAACTGTTATCCCAAGGTCCGCTCTCATTCAAAATGAGTTCGTGCTTCATTTCCCTCTTGGGGAATAACCATGATGCCTTCTGCAGGTTTTCAGAGACAGTCAAATACCATCGACTGGATAAAAGACAGTTGGAAGCAAGTGCAGGGTTTACTGTCAAGAAACTCGGGCTTATGTTTCAGTTCTTCCACTAACAAGGCAAATGTCATAAATCCTTACTGAACCTTTCTGCGCCTCAGATGCCTGATCTGTAAAATTGCTGGATGTGGGAGCTTCGACATGGAGAATTAGATGAACCGTGTGAACTTTTGAATCCCTGTCAGCTTCATCATTCTAAGATTTAAGGCTGCCTGGTACAGGGCAGCCTTTTTAAAACATGGAGAGGTTCTACCCGTCTTTTGCATCAGGCTCATACATTTATTTTTTATAATTAAAATATATCTTCCAGATTCTTTCCAATCACCCGTGTGAAGTGAAAATGGGTTATGGTGCAAGACACTGTGGGCAGTTTGGGCTCCTGTTTGATGGCATATCACTGCTCCTCCGTAGCGTCCCACAGAGACCATCCACGCATCTCTTTGCTGTCTCTGGCGGGTCAGGGGAGGAGCAGAAATTCTTCTGGTGACCTGCTGAGCACAGTTCAAGCTTTTAAAACCTATGCAAACCTTGTGTTAAAATGGTCGCTGTGATCAAAATTGAAAAAAGAATGGAAGACTTTGATGTCATTCCATCCGCTCCCCGGGATGCTTATTCTGAGAGGCTATTATTCTAAGTTAAAGTAAACTGAGAGGGATGCTCTGTTTCCCAGTGGTCTGGTGGCCTATGAATTGCAGCCAGACTGTCTTGGGGAATCGACTCTAGAGAAAACATTTCTCGTGGTTCTGCTGTTGTTCAACTGAAGCTGGGGAAGAGCATGGCAACATCTTCTTCCGCATCTGGAATGTACATAGCCCACACACTGGGACATTCACGGCTGCTACAAGAACCCACCCAGGTTAGCGCCTGGCCCTAAGTCTGTTGGGATACCTATGGAAAGAGCAGGCTAATGAGCACAAGATGCTCTTTTCCCCACTGGTCTACTTGTGTTATGGTTTAGGCTGTGTTCACCTGTAAGTCCACAACTGGCTTCAGGGTATAACCCCTGACCATTCCAACACCAAGATCATCCATACACTGGACTTCTGCTCACACCAATAAAGACACCCTTACGGTTGTACCAATACTTGAAAAGTTCCACAGCTACCTTGACCAAGGTAGATTTGGCCTTTTCAACTTGTATTTATCGTAAGTACCTGACAGCTTCCATCTTCCACTATGCCTACAGTGGTTTGTCAGGGTCATCAAAACTAAGAGAGACCTGGGAGAAACATGTCTGTTGATTGTGAATCCCCATATGGTAGAGTATGTACTTTGGGACATACGAGTTTAGTAATCACCCAAAAGTGGCCAAACACAGCAAACTGGAAACTTTGAGGAGGCAGAGAGGAGATGGAAAAAAGGGAGAGCAGATTTAAGGAGCAAGGAAGCATGAGCCTGGTGCCAGGAAGCCAAACAGAGGCCAAAGTTTCAAATAAGAGAAATCCCCCAAATCAAGCCAACAGTCCCAAGACAATAAAACCAATAAAAGACAGATGAAGAGCGAGAATGGAGTCCAAAAGACAAAGCAATTCTGAGACTTAGGAAGAGCAAAATCTTTTTACAGGCATAAGGGAGGGAACAGCCCAGATGAAACTCTGCTGGATGCCCGCTTGGTGTCTCTGCTTCTTCTAGGACTCCATGCTGACTTGATGTGTAGCTGTTTCTCCTAAGCTTAAGTGAAATGAAGCAAAGCACTTGGCGCCTTATCTGCCAGAATGTGTGTGCTCCATCTATGCTTTTTGTTGTCATCTTTGAGAGTGCTTTGTTGCTAATAAGAGCTTCAGGTGCCTGACTCCAGATTTTTTTGTTGTTGCTCTTTTCTCTCCCACCAAGAATACAATTTAAGTTGTGGGGCTTGCAAACCTCAGTACACATAGCTCAATCTTCTCTCCAGCTCTCACTCATAACAGTATTAGGAGAATTACGACAGTGGATAATGGCATAAGTAGTGAGGGAGGAAGGAAGAGCCTCTACAAAGTGCACTGTATCAGGGAGAGGATGTCGACACATGAGCATTATTAATTATATCTACTGTGAGCCAGTTTCAAGAGAGCAATGTTAAAGAAGTAAATCCATTTTCCAGATATTTTCTCCTATTCTGTGGCTTGCATTTTCTTTTCTTAACAGTGTCTTTTGAAGAGCAAAACTTTCTTTTTATTGATGGAGACCAATTAATCAAAATTTTTTATGGTTTGTGTTTTTTTGTATCTTAAGAAATTTTTGTCTGACCCAAGATCACAGAAATTTTCTCCTTTAAATTTTATAGCTTTAGCTCTTACACTTAGGTCTATGATTCATGTCAAGTTAATTTTTGCATGTAATACAAGGTGTGGGTCAAGACTCATTTTCTTGTTGCTTATGGTTGTCCAATTGCTCCAACATTATCTATTGAAAAGACTGTCATTTGCCCATTGAGTTGTCTTGAAAGCTTGGTCAAAAATCAATTAACTGTATAGAGTGTAGGTCTATTTCTGAGATCTTTATTCTGTTCTTTTGATCTATCTATCTTTGCATCAAAGTCATGTTGTTTTGATAAATCCATTCTTAAACTGGCATTTTAAATAAGTATGCAACCCATACTTAGCTGAGCATCTATTGTCAATCAGGCATTTGGTAAAGGCTTTGCTTACCTCAATCCTGTGAGGTAAGAATTACCACCATTCCATAGATAAGGAAACGGAAGGTCAGAAAGGCTAAGCAAATTGCCCGAGGCCAGACCAATAGTAGTAGGCTCAGGATTTGAACCCAGGTCCATACAATTTCAGAACCCATTCTCTTTTTCCTACCCTTTGCCTCATTCAATGGGAATCAGGAAAGGGACTGAGAAAAAGTAGAAAATAGAAGATGGGTATTTTTCCAACTTTTTTGAACCTTCATAAAACTTTTTTAAAAAAAGTGAATTCCTGGGGTGCCTGGGTGGCTCAGTCAGTTAAGCGTCTGTCTTCATCTCAGCTCATGATCTCAGGGCCCTGGGATCTGTGTTCAGTGGGGAGTCTGCTTCTCCCTCTATCCCTCCCCCTGCTCCTGCTCTCTCTCTCTCTCTCAAATAAAAAAAAAATCTTGTAAAAAAATATAAATAAAAAGTGAATTCCTATGTGGCCAGACATAAATACTAGTGTGTATTTACAAATTGACTCAAGCATAAATGCAAATTTGCAACCGCAAATTGTTTATTCTGAATTCATGCTATCAAAAACTTTGGAAGCTATACCAACCTTAGTATGTTCTAGAAGTTATCAGTGAAATAGTCATATTTTTATCCTATCTCCATATTGTCCGTAGTAAAACAGTTTCCCTTTTGTTTATATTTATAGCTGATTTCTGGTCTTGTTTGACTTTTTTTTTCCCCCTACACAATCCTGACCCACAACCTTCTCCAGAGCTTTGAGTATTTCAACTTCCTGGTAACGTCATGTTCACCAAATGACCCTGGCCACACATCTCTGAAATTATGTTAGCAGCTTCTGTGACTAAACAAAGTCAGTGCTGGGATAAGAGCGTGGTGGTGAATCTCATCAGATTAAACGTAAGCCTGGAGCCCAGAGATCTGACCCGGCTCGGCCTCCCCCATGCTACGTGACTGGCTAAATTACATCATTTCTCTGTGTTTCAGTGTTGGCCCCTCAGGCATGTCAAGCCTAGGATAATTAATTGTCTCCAGATACTCAGAAATGTCCCATAATCCAGGAGGATAGCCATCTTCAGAGTAAGGAACAGAACAGAACAAGATACGGGATAACCAGGCTGCAGGACTGGCAGAATATTGCCAAATGCAACTCTCAGTGTCCACCCCTGATGTTGCTTTTCCCAGAAACCCTTTCTGAAAAGTTGTGTCTGGGAACTCTTTCTGTGGTCTTCCCTTGTAACGCCCTGAGTCACCCTCCCTAGACACATACTTTGTAGCATTCCTAGCACTTGGAGTAAAACAAGACTGGGTATCGGCTGGGGCTCAGTAAGACCCCCAGACCCCCCTAGAACACCGGCTGTGTCTCAGGGGATGTGAAGAGTTAAGATGCAAGAACTCAGAACTCTTAAAATTGGAGAATGCCTGATAAAGTTGTCATTAACTTGCCCTTGTTATTTAATCAAACTCTTTTTCTCCTGGAACTTAATTAGCAAATACTTACATAGGGCCTGAAATGTCTCAGGAACTGCTATAAACACTTTACAAATTTTTTCTTACTTAATCTTCCTAAAAATCCTGTGAGATAGGCTCTAAGATCATCCCTATTACATGGATAAGGAAACTGAGGCATGGAGTGGTCCAAGTAACTGCCCCCAGGTCACCCGGCTAGTACATGGCAGAGCTGGCCTTGGAACCCAGAGCTGAGATTTTGAACACAGAGTCTTTGAGTCTCACCACCACACCACATGGCCCGTTCTAGTTACTGAGTGTCCCAGGCACAGCACTATGCCCTGGATCAGTACGAGGTGAGAAAAGAGAGGGAGAGAGTCTCAATGTCTCCTGCAGCCTGCAACTTGTTGGACAGAGGACTGGGGTCATACCCACACCTGGAAAAATCTAAAGGGTGAGAGACTGTGTCCAGTTCTGGCTCTGGAGAAAGGCTGTTGAGTAAGGAAAGCTCATGCTCCCCGAGTTTTTCAGGAGAAAGATCTGGGAGTGTTTCTGATAGGCCAGAGGTGGGCCACACAGGAGGGAAAACACAGACCTGGGATATAGGCTAGTTCCTGCCCAAGATGGTGGCCCAAGGGGTGAGGGAAGAGATTCATTCCCCCACATCCAAAGAAAGTGCCTGGAATGGGGGCAGAGCCCGTGGTCCTACCCAACAATGGCTTTTAAGTCTTCCCGAGGCCCAAGGGGAGGGGAGCACTCAGGGAGAGGGAATGACAGAAGAAGTTTTAACTGTAAATGAACTTGAGAGGTTCTGACCATCATGTGGGAATGAACATTTTAATTACCAAACTGAGGCTGCCTGGGGAGACTAGAACAGCCAGAGGATTTTTTGTTACCTAAGAGAGACCAGAAAGGTCGTGGGATCTGCTCCTAGACTTCCACCCTGGGGCAGGGGAGGAACTGGCCCCAGAGAGTGAGTCTGAAGAAGTAACGGGACTCATCGTAAGGGTTGCCTTGTGATGACACCCTGCAAGCCTTGCCTGTTTATCAGGAAATTACATGTGCAGAACGCTGGCCCCAGTGACCGCAGCTAGCGAGTGTCTGCTTATCACAAATATTAAACAATGTTAGAAAAACACAAAAAGACAACATTTGGGGAGCTCCACAGCAGGATCTATCTTAAATTTAAGTTGAAGAACAGGAAGTGATTGTTCACTGTTTCATTCCAAGCACCTAGAGTGGAATAATAGCAAGAATGTGCCAGGGACTCTTCACAGACTTTCTTATTTAGTTTCCACAAGAGCCCAGTGCGGGCTGTTCTGAGCAGAACTGTATAAATGTAGAGAATGGAGTCTGAGAATGCGAGTAACTCGTCCTGCTCCCACAGCAGGACATAGCAGACCTGCAATGGGCCATCCTGCCTTCCACTGAAACCACTCCAGACACGTACTCCATTCCTGGAACACACACTGCTTGGCTGTCGTTTGTCACTTCCTGGGGCCCTAGCTAATCAAGGGGTCAGGACGGGCTTCGGAACACCATGGACCAAGGGTGTTCATGAAGGGCTTCGGCGAGTCCAACTGAGGAAGGCAAAGCTGACAGTCCTTTTAAAAAAAGTTTTGGGGTGCCTGGGTGGCTCAGTTGGTTGAGCGACTGCCTTCGGCTCAGGTCATGGTCCCGGGATCTTGGGATCAAGTCCCGCATCGGGCTCCCTGCTCTGCGGGGAGCCTGCTTCTCCCTCTCCCACTCCCCCTGCTTGTGTTCCCTCTCTCACTGTGTCTCTCTCTGTCAAATAAATAAATAAAATCTTTAAAAAAAAAATTAAAATTAAATAAAAAGTTTTGAAGCTCTTAAAAGGTTTTCTTAAACCCTCTAAGTAACAGATTATAACATGGGGCCCAATAAAAGCTGAGAGGTGGACTATAGTTAATAATACAGTATTATATACTTGACAGATGCTGAAAGTAGATCCAAAGCATTCTTACCACAAAAAAAGAAAAGTTAACCATGTTAACTATGTGAGGTGATGGATGTGTTAATTATCTTGCTCTTGGTAGTCATTCTACCATGTGTATGTATATCAAATCATCACGTGGTACACTTTAAATATATATTTAATATATATATTTGTTTAATTTAATTTAAATATATCTGTCCGTTATTCCTTAATAAAGTTAAAATAAGAAACCTTAGAGACAGAGCTGGAATCTAAGTCATAGGACAGCCCAAAGCCAACAGGCCATGAGAGTCTATCTTTCCACAGCCCTAACTGTGCAAGCAGTCAAGGTGAGCCGCTGGGCTTGGAGAATGGGCAACTCATCAAGTATAGCTCACCTGTTGAGATCCTATAGACAGGGTTTGCCTATAGGATCACAGCTGGAACCCAAAGAGACCAAAGCCAGCTCTTCATGCAGGGTAGCAATTGCAAAGAATGGCATTCTGCTTCCCATAAGAGACCAAGAAATGAAGACCTGGACACAGGGATGTTGAGTTTGATACCAAGGGCCATGCTGAGAGAGCAAGCATTCCTTCTGAGCTCAAGAAATAATTCACTCCTGCACACAAGCAGGAAAGGAGTGTCAGAAATGTTGATTCATAGCAAACAGTGAGCACGAGGAGAGGAGAATGTACCCCTGCCCTGCCCCAGGATGGTGGGGGGTGATGGGGAGGGGGTCCTGGGAAGTGAGATAGCCACACGATAACTTGGTCATTGACCTTCAGTTGGGTAGATTCAGAGCTTGGTGTTTTGGATCAATATTTCCAGAAATTTCAACCAAACTCCATCTCAGTCCTGGCCCCATGCTTCACTGTGCATAACCTAAATAAGTGATACATTCATTTGGTCTATATCTCTTTATTTATTCATTCACGGATTCATTTATTCAAATAAATACATATGTCCTGCAACCTAAACCAACAGATATTTCATGAATTAAAGAATCAAAACAACAACAAAAAAAATGATTGAGTATAAAGAAAAGAAGTCAAAAATTAGCATTGGACAACAAGGGCTGGCATCGGGACTTTGTCAAATCCTAGTTTCCCACATAAATAATATTAGCTTCCTCTTGGAAGGGGACCAAACATTTGTCTGCAATGGATCATACGCCTCCCGGCAGCTCAGACATGGCGTTGTGATCCCCTCCTAGTACTGGATCACCATGGCGCTGCTCCAGCCTCCAGCGATTGCCTAGTGTGAAAGCAGTCAGGCTCAGCCCTGGGACGATTCTATGACACAGGTACAACCCATGGAAAGCCAGGACCTCAAGGGAAGTCTCCTGGGCAAGGACCTCTTTTTTTTTTTTTTTCCTATAAGAGGCTCATTTGACAGTAGATACACTATTGTCTTTGCTTTTATTTCTAGCATAAAAAAATAAAATTTTTCATGGAAGTGGAAAGGCAAATTTTACCTCTTCCATCAGTCTAGAAAAAGGTTGGTTAAATTATCCAAGCCACCAAGGCATAAGAAGAAAATTAATAATCAACATAGCAGTGAGGAATGGGTAAGAAAGCAGAGGGATTAAAAACACAGGTTCCAGAATCAGGTACCTGCACTCAAATCCCAGTTTCTGCCACTCACCAGCTGTATGGTCCCAGGCTACTTATTTAACCTGGTTGTGCCTTGATTAAGGTCGTCGTAAGGACTAAATGAGATCGTATATAAACTTCACATACTGTCTGGCAACTACTAAGCACTGCATAACTTAGCAATGATCAGTGCTTACAACGGCCAGGCAATGTTCCTTACATTTTTTTTAATTGAAATAATAATTGCCACACCACAAAATTCATGATTTTAAAGTGTACAAGTCAGTGGTTTTTCATTTATTCACATTGTGCAACCATCATCACTATCTAATTCCAGAACATTTTTATTATCCCCAAAATAAACCCCATACCCATTACCATCACCGCATTTCCCCCAATCAAGGGCCTTCTGTCTATATGGATTTGCCCACTCTCAACATTTCATAGAAATAGAATCACACGGGGTACCTGGGTGTCTCAGTTGGTTAAACATCTGACTCTGGATTTTGGCTCAAGTCATGATCCCAGGGTCGTGAGATCGAGCCCCGCGTGGGGCTCTACACTGGGCATGGAGCCTGCTTGGGATTCTCTCTCTCCCTCTCCCTTTGCTCCTCCCCCCTGCCCTCTCTCTCTCTAAAAAAAAGAAAGAAAGGAAAGAAGAAAGAAAGAAAGAAAGAAAGAAAGAAAGAAAGAAAGAAA
>NW_023270377.1:14574864-14729560 GCF_011800145.1 Mirounga leonina
AAGAAAGAAAGAAAGAAAGAAAGAAAGAAAGAAAGAAAGAAAGAAAGAGAGAGAGAGAAAGAAAGAAAGAAAGAAATGGAATCACACAATATGTGGTCCTTTGTGACTGGCTTCTTTCACTTAGCATAATATCTTCAAAGTTCGTTCATACTGAAGCATGTGTCAGCACTTCCTTTTTATGACTGAATAATATTCCATTGTGTGGATTCACCACATTTTGTTTATCCATTCATCAGTTGGTGGATATTTATGTTATTACTGCTTTATGGTCTTTGTGAATAATGTTGCTGTGAATATTTATGTACAGGATTTTGTTCAAATATATGTTTTCAATTCTCTTGGGTATATATCTAGGAGGAGGGTTACTGGATCCTATAGGAATTCTATGTTTAATTTTTTGAAGAACCACCAAACTGTTTTGCACAGAGTTTACACAATTCCAGATGCTTGCCAACAATTTTGAGGGTCTCCTTGCCAACACTCGTTATTTTCCTATATTTGATCATAACTGTCCTACTTCATGTAAAATAGTATCTCGGTGTGGTTTTGATATGTATTTCCCTGATGACTAAAGATGTTGAGCAGCTTTTGTATGATCATTTGTGTATATTATTTGAGAAATGTTGTTCGAGTCTTTTGCCCTTTTTTTTAATTAGGTTGTCTTGTTATTGTTATGTTGTAAGAATCCTTTATATATTCTAGATACTAAACCCTTATCAGATATATGATTTGCAAACATTTTCTCCTAGTTTATGAGTTGCCTTTTCATGTTCTTATTAGTGTCTTTTGATCCACCAAAGTTTTAATTTTGATAAATTTCCACTAATCTCTTTTTTTCTATTATTTCTTATGCTTTTGGTGTTATATCTAAGAAATTGTTGCCTAGCCCAAGGTCACAAAAATTTACACCTATGTTTTCTTCCAAAATTTTATAGTTTTGGCTTTTACATAAAGTTTCTTGATCCACTTTGAGTTAATTTTTATATGATGTGAAGTAGAGGTCCAAATACATTATTTTGCATGTGGATATCTTTTCCTCATTGAATGGGCTTGGTACCCTTCTGGAAAATCAGTTGACCGTAGATGTTTGGCATTATTTGAGAGCTCTCAATTCTATTCCATTGATCTATATGTCTAGCCTTATGCCAGTACCACATTATTTTGAATTCTGTGTTTTTGTGGTAAGTTTTAAGATCAGAAAGTGTGAGCCCTCCAAATTTCTTTTTCTTTTTTAAGATTTTCGGCTATTCTAGGGTTTTGTAATTTCATTAAATTTTAGAATCAGCTTGTCTATTTCTAAAAAACAAAGACAATTGGAATTGTGATAGGGATTATATCAGTTTGGGGAGCATTACCATCCTCATAATATCAAGGCTTCCGATCCATGAACACAGATGATTTTCCATGTACTTATTTAGAAATATTTGCTTTCTTACAACAGTGTTTTGTACTTGTCAGTGTACAAACCTTATACTTCATCTGGTAAATTTATTACTAAGTATTTCATTCTTTTTGATGCTAGGGTAAAAAGAATTGCTTTTTTCATTTTATTTTCATATTGTTCATTGCTAGTGTATAGAAATACAATTGACTTCACATATTAGTATATTCTGCAACCACACTGAATTTGTCTATTAGTTCTAACAGGGTTTTTTTGGTAAATTCCTTAAATTTTTTTGTGTATAAGATCATGTCATCTGCAAGTAAAGATAGCTTTACTTCTTCCATTTTAGTCTGTGTTACTTTTATTTCCTTTGTCTAAATACTGTTTGTTTGTTTACTTTTCTGGACTAATTCTGTACCATCTTATTCTTTGTCATGTGTGTCCGAAATCTGTACTCGGTTTGTTTAGCAGTTAGCTAATGATCACACAATGATTCGTTTTACTTAACTCCTAGAACCAATAAATTTCCTAGTCTTTATCATGGGATTCTGTGTGCAAGTTGGTGCACACCTTCAACACTCAGGCAGTTTATAACTCTGCCTTAGCCTTCACTTCCCACTCACACAGAGCTTCAATTTTAGCCAGAGGTGACAGCTTATGGTCTATTCAGATCTTTCTTGAGCATGCACACCCCCCATGCAGGTGTGTCACTCTCTAGGTTCCCAGGAATATGTCAGAGCTCTTCAGAACCTCTGTGAGAATCTCATTCTTCAGTTTTTTCTTTTAAGTGTTCATTTTTGTTTTTCTTGTAAGTTTATTGTTGGCCCCAACCATCATCCACCGCCTCAGCTAATCACAAAGTTAATCAATTGCCTCTAACTGTTTCAACAAGTGCCCTGGTTTTCCTCAATAGACAAAATTGAGTTAAGCAAATAAAGATAACTTTGCAAAGAGTGTCTCCCAGGGAATAACTAGAAAGGTAAAATAATGGCAATACTCTGAAAATGAGGTTTTAAAGGAGTTCCCATGCCATTCTGCTCCCTCTGGTGGCTGCCAGACTACGGGATTTCAGTGTGATTTCATTTACATGCTGTTAATTTTTCAGGCTACTGCGGAGCTGAAAGGCAGAATAGGAACAGGGTAACTTAAAACACCATAAAGCTTGTTGTTCTCACTGAAATTCAGTCATTTTTCCTGAATAAACACGCCCTAGATTGTGGCGAGCCTTTGGTTAATTTTCAGGGTTCCGAAAAAGTCAATTCTGGCCATTTTTGCCAGTTTTCTTGATGCTTTTATCGAAGAGAGGATCGTCAGAGGTCTTTATTCTGCCATTTTCACCATCACATCAGCCTAGCATTCTGAATGCATCATAGCATTGTGTGGTCAGAATTTGGGCTCCAGCAGCCAGACTGGATTCAAATCCCAGCTCTACCAGTTACTAGCTGCGTCAACTTGGTCAAGTTCCTCAACTTCTCTGTGCCTCATTTTCCTTCTCTAGGAAGTAGAGATATAATAATAGTATCTACTGCATCGGATTATATAGTAAAAACTAAGAATTAGTACATGAGGGCACCTGGGTGGCTCAGTCAGTTAAATGTCCAACTCTTGATCTCGGCTGAGGTCTTGATCTCAGGGTGGTGAGTTCAAGCCCTACACTGGGATCCACGCTGGGATGAAGCCTATTTATTAAAAAAAAAAAAAAAGAATTAACACATGAAGAAAGCCTAGTACAGTGCCCAGCATATAGTAACAATTTGATAAATATTGATAATATTGGTGCTGTTATTGCTGTTATTGTTATTATGTCCTCTAAGCATTGCTAGGGGAAGGGCTATTATTCTATCCATTTGACAAATGGAGAAAGGGGAGAGAGAGGGGGGAGGGAATTTGTCAGGAGTCACACAGTTAGAGGTCCTGACTGTGTTGCCACAAACCAAGATGTAAGGTGACCTCTAAGTTCATGTCTTCTTATGCCACTGATTCACCATCAAAGAAGTCAGAGCTTGGAGGCAAATATAACAGAAACTGAGCTCCATGCCTGCAAACACTGATCCCCTGAGGACCGGAGACTCCCACTGTACCTCTTCTTAGTATGCCAGCAGAGAAGGGAGAGTGAAAGGCCATGCGCACAGGTGGTACAAAGCAAGCCCTAGGGGGAACAAAGAGAGGGAAATGTGCAAATGGAGAAAGGACTCTGGGAATAAAAATCAGTGAGATAAAACGTCATGTTCTCCACATTGATTTTCACCCTTACTTACCATTGACAAGAAGGCTATTCCTTCATCAGTTCCAATTTATATTGATATTGGCTGCTTTCTAGGGTCTGGTGGCATCCTGGAGATATGGCCAGCCACCCCAAATTTCTTGCCTCCATGAGCACCCCACTAGGGGGTGCAAAACCCTTGCAGCCCAACTCCCTGTAATTGCTGCCTCCTGCCACCTGCCCTAGGCAGTTCCATTTATCAAACAAATATTAAGCATCCTCTCTGGGCAAAGGACACCATGGGGTGCAGGGGGTTCTTCATTAGTGGAGGGGAGTCCAAAGATAAGAAGCAGCCTCCAGCTTCAAGAAGTCAAGAGCCAAGTATAAAAATAAGACAAGAGCTCAGTCAAGTGGAGAGCCATTAGCCCCAAGGGCCACCAGTGAGATAGAAACCATGGGTCCATGTCGTTCTAAAGGAAGTGTTCCTTTAGCCTGGGTGGATCGGGGAGACTTGGCCTCAATGCATGGCTGGGAGTTAACGGGAGTTCAGTAGCAGGAGTCTGGTCAAGGGGGCTGGAACTGCCTCATGAAAGCAGAGAACACAGGACATGGTCAGGCACAAGCTGGGAGAGTAGGAGCCAGAGCATGGCCCTCGTACCATGCCAGAGAATTAGGGCACAATGCAAGTGTGACTAGGGAGAGCCTCTGAGAAATTAGAGAAGGGGAACTCCAGGGTCAAGTGTGGGAGGTAGGTTGCCTAACAGAGCAGGATTTTGAAGGAGGACCTGGAGGGTGTGGACTTCTTCAGAGTACAACATGGCAGTGGAGGCTGGACACCCCTTCCCATTGGAAGCAAGACTGGAGGGTCACCCACACTCAGGCATCCTTAGCTCCTCACCCATCATGAACCAAAATGCTCTTCGAGCCTGGGCAGCTAGGAGACCGAGTGGGAATGGTGCAGCAGCCATTCGGGAGCTGGCAAGGGTGGGATACTCTTGCTCTTCAGTCACAGGCAGGGCGTGTGGCCCAACCAGGAGTAATGAAGGAGAGAAGAAGGCCGGGAGGCTACTGCTGTACTCCTGGGGGGAGAACCGGGATGGCAACAGCAAGAAAGGAAGGGAGGAACTGGATGTGAATGATATCATGGGGATGTGCCAGAGGCGGATACCACCCACTCCACTCCACTCCCTCAAGTGGGCAAGTGTGTGGCATGAGAGCATCACCTTCAGGGCGTGGAAGGTAAGCTTCCCAGAGATGGGAGAGGACTAACATGGCCTGTCGTGTTCCGGCTTGGAGAGGAGTGCAGACCTCGGGAAATGAAGGCACCAGGGTCTAGATGTCCGGGCTCCAGGTCACCCTTTCCCACACTGGGGCGATGGCCAACATCTTAGACAGTGCCTGAGGGGAGGACCAAGGCCCTGTGAAGAGTGGTGAAGAGCATCCTGCCGTGTGAGTGTCCACTCGAGGAGCTGAGGGGCACTGTGGGTCGATCCAACACCATAACAGCTCAGGCACAGGCTGCCCTTTGCTTGACGGGGAGCATGATACTTCCAGACCACCCTGGTACCCCACATGCTGTCTAGTGAGAGGTGGGAAAAGCCACCTGCACCTGAAAGACTTTTTTTCCAAATCACTTAGCCAGTCAGGAAGGCCTCCACAAACTACCTCCCTCCCCCACTGCATACCTGGAGCCAGTTGGTGTGGTGTCGGGGTGGGAGGAATCATCCATCAGCCTACAGCGAGGCTGGACTGGGGCACATTAGGGCACCTTAAACAACGTGGGAAGACAGAAAGAAGGTCAAAGGAAGCATTAACATCTGCTAGCCTAGGTATAAGGTGAAGTTGGAAGGATATGCTAACTTGGAAGAGAAAAGATGTGTTCCCTTTGGGAGCAAGTGCCAACAGCACATTGATATAATCTGCCCCCTATTGCATGGAAGCTCTTAAATAGTAAAGCTCCTCTGAGCTACCATTTCCCTGATGCCCCAGCTGTTCACTCTGGAACATTGTCTCTCTACCCCCCATCTCTAACACCCTACATCTTCACCTTCCCTCTACCTTCAAGACCTGATTCAAGTGCCACCCCAACAGCTGCTTCTACCCTTCCCTCACCCTGAGGAGACATCTCCTCGCTCTGTGCTCCAACACGCTTGGCTTATGGTCAAATCTGCAGATGGGTATCTAATTATCTTGCAGGGATGCCCGGGTGGCTCAGTCGGTTAAGCGTCTGACTCTTGATTTCAACTCAGGTCATGATCTCAGGGTCGTGAGATGGAGCCCCACATTGGGCTCTGCACTGGGCATGGAGTCTGCTTAAGATTCTCTCTCTGCCTCTGTCTCTGCCCCTCCCCACACTTTCACTCTCAAAAAAAAAAAAATATCTTGCAAAACGGAACATGGTATGTG
This sequence comes from Mirounga leonina, assembly GCF_011800145.1. Taxonomy (NCBI): domain Eukaryota; kingdom Metazoa; phylum Chordata; class Mammalia; order Carnivora; family Phocidae; genus Mirounga; species Mirounga leonina. The sequence goes on from NW_023270377.1 coordinate 14,580,858, forward strand.
TCCAGCACGCTATAAGCTCCTGGCTATGGGGATGATATCTTATTCATGTTTGTTCTCCCCACCCCACTGAACCCAGCCCAGGACCTGACTATATTTATATTATCTATTTATTGACCTAATTAATCACTTAGGGTTTGATACCTTTCTGGACAAAGAGCTTCCTCACAAGATGGCTAGAATTGTCAGAAAGTTCTTATATCAGCCCAAAACTGCATCCCCGTAGCCTCTGACCATTAGAGGTCATCACTTTCCCTGTTATGACTCTCTTAGAATATTTTCCTCCATCTCCTCCATGATAGCCAACCAATATTTGAAGTCAGCATTCATCCCTTGCCTGCCCTCTCACCACAAAGCTCTTCTTTCTCCTCTTAAACAGACTCATAGTCTGAAAGGGGCCATAACGTAACTAGACACTAGAGAGAGAACAGGAAAAACGAAGTTCAAAGACAAAGAGTGCCTTGTTTTGGTTTGAGGTTTGGATGAGATCCAGCTCCCCAGTTCCATGATTCATTCTCAGGGAAGAAAGACACATGTCCCTGGAATGCTCAGGGAAAATGGTGGAGTTCTGTCACCGCCTCAAAGGGCACCTAAGGAAAGATAAGCTGTACCTGGACACGGCCATCAGGTGATGCTTTCAGCTCCCCAACACTTGCATGTAGTTTTTCTGGAGACCAATACTACCTTCACGGACCCATGGAGACCTACAGAAGCATGCATTTTACTCAAGAGACTATGGGACCGCAGGGATCATCGAGCCCATCTCTTTCCATTTGCAGGTAGAAAACTGAGGCCCAAAGAGAGGAAATGAATGAACAGTTATCTAAATGTATCCTCACAGAACTAGATCTCCATTGTTTTTAACTGGGCTCACCTCTGTCCTCAGCAATTACGATTTCAGGCGAAAACAGAATGGTTCCCCTTCACCTGTCCCCTGATACTTCACATCATCACCAAAGTACAGACCCTAAGACTAGAGCTAACAAATGCTTTAAATGATGTCAACTCCAAGATGTCACATGGAGCCAGTAGTTGATGCAAGTTGTCCTGATGTTCAAGCTCTCAGGTTGACGGATTAGCTTCATGAATATTGAGTATGTTCATTTATAACATATGCATACATTGTATATTTTAATAAGTATCAAATGTAATATTTCTAAAAGATCATAAAGGAAACAACCTGTGAGTGACTTCATCTACATTCTTTTCCTTCAAGCAAAGAGGAAAGGAGACAAAACAAAAGCACCCTGAGAACTTTTACAAGGGTTTGTCCTAGCAAAGAAGGGCATTTTGAGAAGGCCATTCAAACACTATCTTTTATTACCGCAATGTACACAATAGACATTCAGGACCCCTACTCCTGATATCTTTTGCAAATGTTATTTAGTAAAATGTTTGTATGCCTGACAGGTTAGTGACATGTCTTTGAACTACATCCAAATACAATGTATCCATCAGAGAGATCAGAACTGTGTTCTCATAGGTCAGCAATGAGCCAAAGGTGGCTTTTCCTGTCTTCTTTTGCCTGGGCTGCATCTCATTGCTGGGGTGGGTGAACAGGAAGGGAGAGATCTAAGAAAAGAACAAATGGAGTAAAGCAGGGCAAGAGGAGGGAAGGCTAGAGAAGGAAACTCTGCCAGGAGAACACAAGGAAACACATGGAATAACAGTTAAAATGAACACACTGGAGATACGTGTCTCAACATAAATGTCAAAAATATAATAGTAGAAAAAATATAAATAAATTTAAAAATTTTAAAACAAAAATATATATTAGAAATTGAAAGCAAATTGCAGAAAGCTACATAGAGTATATTATTTCCCTAAAGTTTAAAAGCATGCAAAACAATTTGTTTTGGATGGATACGAACATAACAGTGAAAGTATAAAAAACTGCACAGGAGCGGTGATCACCCAGTCAAGCTGGTGGTAACTTCCCAGCAGGAGAAAAGAGAGGAAAGACAGGAAAGAAGACTAGGAAAGAGGATGAGGGTGGCTTCAGTTGACTCTGCATGGTTCTGCTTCTCAAGCTGCATGGGTAATATACATGCATTTGCTATATTATTAGCAAATAATAGACCTTTCTGTATGCCTAAAGTACTTCCTAGCCAAAAGAATTAAGTCAACATTACCCCAAAAGAATTGGAATACCTCTCCCACTGCCTCTTTCTTTCCTCTCCATCTCTCTTTTCTCTTTCTCACTATCCATCCCTATACAATACATAGTTTACATACATATATAATAGAGAAAGGAGAGAATAAATAGGTAGATAAGACATGTGATAGATGATGATGATGATGATAGATAGATAGATAGATGATAGATAGATAGATAGATAGATAGATAGATAGATAGATAGATAGATAGACAGAAGATAGGTATGGATGGATAGGATCATTATTACATGCCAAGTACTTTTCATGAACTATCTTATTTAATCCTTACAGTGACCCATCTTACAGATGAGATAACTGAGGCACAGAGAACCTATCTCATAAAGCTATCAGGTGGCAGACCCCCAAATCAAGCCCAGGTGAGTCTGACCCCAGCACTTACTGATTTCCTGAGCCATGATGCCACCTGGACTAAAGCAGTCAGGGGCATTCAAGAGTTCCTGTCCTGGGGCTCCTGGATAGCTCAGTCCATTAAGCATCTGCCTTCAGCTCAGGTCATGATCTCAGGGTCCTGGGATCAAGCCCTGAATCAGGCTCCCTGATCAGTGGGGGAGTCTCTTCCTCCCTCTCCCTCTGCCCCTCTGCCCACTTGCACTCTCTGTCTCTCTCAAATAAATAAATAAAATCTTTAAAAAAAAAAAAAAAGAGTTCCAGTCCTTGCTCTAGAAATCCAGAGAGAGGAGAGCTTGAGAAATAAAAAAAATAAATAAAAAATAAATAAATAAAATAAAAACAAGTAAATAAGAATGAATAGGATGGACAAAATAAGGTGTTCTTAGCACAGATAGGAAAACTATCCCCCAGGATCCATCCTCTGTCTTCCTGATTTCTGGCCATGGCTGAATGAGGTCCAGCCTTCTTCCTCACTGCTCCAAGGAAGAGACGTGCTAAAGAAGAGACCACGTCTCTTCCAACATGCAAATAACTGCAGATGCATCTTATTTGTCCCAGCCATGCACTACAAATCTTCTCTCCTGTTTAACTCACATAGTTGACACTTGAGCATCAAAATCTCAATGCTTTCCTGCATTTACAAACCCAGAGTGTTGTGAACAGTGATAAAGTAAGCTAGGGAGGTCTTCTTTAAGGAAAAGCTGCTTCCCCAGGGCCAGAACGAATAAATTAACTGCATTGCCCCAAAGGTTCAGGATCAAACCCCACCATGAGCAGTGATGCAGTAGGAAACCTCACCATCCTGGTACCTTTGCAACTATGTGTCTTTTTAAAAAACCAACAGCGACATAACATAGTAGGAAATAAAATCCGTTCTTAGAAAAATTTGATATGAAACTGAAATTCAAATAATAATTCTTAACATTCATATTTGTGGAGGCTTAATAGGTTTATTCTTATTTGAAAATTGCATGTGTAGGTTGTAGGGATTAATACTTTAAAATACATGACGCTTAACCATCTGCTTTGTGTTTTCTCTTAACATTGAAGTTGTGGTTAAATGATACATATTTTACACTTAAATATTTGGAAACATGGCGAAGATTCATTAAGAAAAGCAAACATTTAGCTTCCCATTTCCTCTAATTTTCAGAACACTTTTGTCTATGCCTTTCCATGGAGAGCAACCGTTCATCCCTCCAAAGACAGATATGTTCATTTCAATGATTTCAAATAACATAAGAAATGAAACTTATAGTGCCAGAATATAGGTATTACAGATGATCCCTGGGGCACAGAAAAAGGAAGTAATTCTCTGGACTACATGGAAGAAGCTGGGCTCGCTTGGGCACATTCTCCTGCTCACAGAACAAGTCTTTGCCAGTAATACCGGGTTGGATGGATGGGACCTTTCTACAAGCATCAAAATGTGTCATTTCCTTACACATTTCCTTTCCTCCTCTTGCTTTGACTAGGGTCAATAAAGGCCATCATCCTGACTATTTGGGACTTAAGCAGTCCAAACTGCCTGCTTACCTGATGATTATCCAACAAGTAAAGGTTTGTTGTTGCAGGTTGTGGCGAAGATAACTAGCTGTCCGCCAAAGACTTGTGCTTTCCTTCTGTTGTACAGGGACTCTGGGGGGAAATGGCTCTCAATCCAGAATGATATTCTCCGTCTCCTTTACACTTGGTGGGGTCAGTTCTCATCAAAAGAGCATGAGCAAAGGGATGAGGATCACATCTCAGAATACAACGGGTAAGAAGCCAGTGTGTGTTATCCACAAGGTGGAAGGGAGCTGGATCCCTGAATCACTCACTGCATGGAAGGCAGGATGCCCAAAATCACCTTGGACTTCATAGGAGTGAGCAGTAACTTCTATTGTGTTAAGCCACTGAAGTTTGGGAGTTCCACCGTAAAGCAACTCATATGATTACTAACATGTGGATCAAATGAGAACCACCTCAAAACATAAAAATATCTCCCAAGCCAGTAAGTTACCTGGACACCCTGTCTACATGCTCTGCTTGTTAATGAAATGATGAGATTGCAGATCCCAAGGCTGTGACCTAAGTGCCCCCTCGCCTAAGAAAGAGCAACAATCCAACTCCGATCAGCCCCAAGAGATCCCCAGTAGCCACTTTGGACAGTTCCGCTCAGTCACCCAAGACACAGCACCCAGATTGTGTCAGAAGAACAGCCCCAAAATGATTTCTACCTTTTCTTAAGTAGAATAAAGAATGTGAAGAATATTAAGATACACAGGTCATTCTGTTTTAAATTTCTGGAAGTCCCTTAAGCCCTCTGTTTTATGGCACTAAATAATGAAAGGCTTAGCTAAAAATGTCCTTTGCAGAAAGGTTCCCCATTTTTTTTATGTCTGGACTTTTCAATCTGTTCCATCAACTTAGTCAAACAGGTCACAATTGAGATCAGAAGGAAAAAAGTCAAAAAGCCATTGAATTCATTTGGCACATAACCCATGAGGAAATGGCTTTGTAAATACAGCCCTAGCTTAAAGCCTTCTGTTTGCTCAGCTGTGTTTATTTAAATTAAATATTAGCCCTAACTAGGTCCAATATTTACCATTTAACCTCCATTCTGCTCACCTGAACTTGGGGTTCTAAGTTGTGGGCAAGTAGGACCAAGAAATTAAATGCTTATGATGTGCTTATTTTCACCTGAATTCGGGTGAATTGCCACATATTGGGACCAGGGGTTCCAGAGATACTAGCCTCAGTGACTTGAAGACTCAGGCTGCTTTGAAGCAAAGCCCAGTGCCTTTCAAACTTTTTTTTTTTAGTACTAGAGCCCGTATTTCTCAAGTGAGCCTACACAGAACCCAAATAAACCAAGGAGGCACATTCCAAGCTGCTGTAATTAAAGCCCCCCCCCATTGTTCCCCCTTTCTCTCTGGCATCCATGGGGCTCCTCTGCCAAACCCCTGGGTTCCAAAGATCCAACTCAAAAGAAACTGAGGCACTGTAACATGCCCATAGCCACTTAGCAAGTTAGTGGCTGGGTGAGGACTGGAAAGCATCCCGATTCCCAGCCCCGTGCCCTTTCCACCTCATGGGCAACTGCTAGCTTCTTCTCTAAATATGTTCACGCCATCTCTGTGTCCTTGAGTTTCCTGCCTAAATTGGGAGCATTTCCAGAGACACTTATCTTCTGGTTCTGAGGTCAATTCATGTAGCACCTCTGTCATAGACACCTTCCCCTCACATTCTTGTCCAATGAAAGCAAATATTCAAGGAGTTAAATCATTCGTGGGATCCTAGTTGTCTTTTATTTGCTACTTGCGGGACCCAAGCTGAAGGGAGCAGAGAGATCCTCAAAGCCTCGTATCTCTTTTACCAGATGAGAAATGGAAATCTAGAAGGTAACTTGCCCAAGGTCAGCCCAGCTAGTAACTGGCGGAGCCTGTGGTGACACCTGCTAGGCATCACCCCACCCCTGCCCAGGTGTCCCTCCCCCAGCGCCCACTCCCCCTCGCCCCTCCCCAACCACTGAGACCACCCAGGTCAAAACACGTTTATCTCTATTAAGATGCAGTTTAGGTAGTGGGGACGCACAAGCCAGCTGAATAGGTGTCCATGTATACGCAGTTACGAACAGCATTCCCTTTCATGGTCAAGTGTCCCGTTTTGAACGTTACGTGAGTTGGTCACCCAAAGCTTGAGGATCTGCTTATAATTCTTGCCATTCTCCCTCGGTGGGAAAAAACGAGTCTGTTTCTGATACTTAATTTCTTTCATGAAATTTAACAACTTCTATGAACACGGCTTGCAAAGTGGCTATCCACGGGCCAGACATTGCTTGGAAATGTATCTGGGGACTTGGCACTTTTTTAAATGATCTTAGATGGTTATTGGGCATTTTTTAATTTGAGAAATTTCACCAAAAAGCCTGGATTGGCAGGTTTCTTTTGAAAAAACTCTGCATCCCGAAGGCCACATTTCCTCCTGACAGTCATTGCCTAGCGCTGCCATGTGGCCTTGAGTCTGTGGTCTCTCCGTTTATGTAAATATATGTATACGTGCTACAGTGGAATTCATATGTTCAAGTCCTGACCCCAGTACCTCAGAATGTAACCCGATTCGGAAATAGGGCCCTTGCAAATACGATTCATTAAGGGAAGGTCATGAGCGTGGGCCCCTAATCCAGTAAGACCGGTGTCCTCACAAAAAGGCGAAATTTAGACACAGATTTGGACAGGCCAACACTGTGTGGAAGGTAGAGATTGCGGCGACATGTCTACAGGCAAGGAAGACCAAGGATCACCAGCAAAGCACCCCACGCTGGGAAGAGACATGGAGCAGAGCCTCCCTCGGAGCCTCTGAAGGAATCAGCCTTGCCAACCGACGCCTGGCTCGCACACCCCTGGCCTCCAGAGCCGTGAGACAAGAGATTATCCAAGATGCTGCTCAGTTTGTGGCACTTTGTTTGACAGCCCTACTAAACGGATACATTCACGTAAGTGTATAGAAATCTGTGATTCCCAGTCGGGGACCATTTTGCCCCTGGAAAGACATTTGGCCATGTCTGGAGACATTCTGGGGTGTCACAAGCCGGGGGGGGGCAGGGGCCCGGCTCTCATCTAGTGGGCAGAGTCCAGGGTTGCTGCTAAGCATCCAACTACGCACGGGAGTGCCCCCCACAATAGAATTATCCAGGCCCTCATGTCAGCAGTGCCGAGGCTGAGATACCCTGACAAACTCAAAGGCCACGAAACAGGAGTGTGCCACATAAACCAGGCGTCAGGCCCTCAGACTTTGCCTCAACTCACTTCATCCACCCCAAGGCCTTCAGGACACGAGGTCGTTAACCCCACTTTGCACATGAGGAAACTGAGACTGGCATCGAGATTAATGAACTTGGCATCATCCAGGTCCTGGAGTTGGGGCTCAGAGCCCTCGTTTTCACCCAGACAGGCGGGTCAGTGGGCTGACGCCCAGAACTAATGTTTCCTCTTTCCATCCTGTTACTTATCCCGGGGAGCATCTCAGAAAGCTCTCTCTTTGGTCTCGACACGCTGAAAATGCTCATTATAACCTCCTGCGTCATGCTGAGCCCAGCGTGGGACTAGATGCAATCAAGACCCCCTCCTTCCATGAAATCACCAGGCTATTCATGCAGCTCGTCATGAAGCTGGAAGTCGCAGAATTGACTCCCCAGCTTTGAGCCTGATGTGTTCCTTCCTTATGCAAATCCGTGTTATAAATATTTGAGAAATGGCGCAGTCAGCTGGAAGTGAACATGGCCTTCATTTCCCGGGTTCCCTCAGTAACCTAGAGCATCATGTCCTGAGGCACATTTATATGTAAGTAACAGCTGTGATGCCGGACGCCCAAGGGCAGTCAGCAGAGACCCCCTCTCCAAATAAGGAGCAGAATCCCTTATACCACCAACCAGGGCTACAGATCGGGGCTCTTCTGTGCAACGTGAAGCTCGGTGCTGCCGTCCCTGCCCCGTCAAACACGGGAAATAATCATATGAACACAAGTAAAACCTTTGCAGCAATGCCTGGCACCTAGTAAGGGTTCAGTAAGTGTCAGCCATCGTGAGTGGTGGCACACTGCTTTCTCCCTGGGTGACCTTGATCAGTTTTCTGATCTGGAAAATGAGAACCATACAAAAAACCCGCTCTGCCAGCATCCATAAATTTTTGTGAGACTTAGAGGAAACATGGATTCCAAATCGCTGTGTACATTGCAGGTACTATACAAATGTAGAGGTGTCCCTGTCCTGCATCTCTGTTGGGGATGAGGATATGGGCCTGTCTCCCCCCAAATAGGCATTAGCAGGAAATTCGATACCCAGCTCTCTCTCTCACCTCCCAGGGTAAGTCCTGGGACTCACCAGGTGCATTCCAGAGCCTGCTTGGCCTCTCGCATCAACCCTCCTACCACCTGATTTGGTCAAGTCTCTTTCTTTCTTCAGCATGATTTTGTCCCAGGACCCTACCCTGTCACTGGGCATGACTCAGAGCCATGCCAGTTCAGTAACTGCATCTCCAGCAAATGTTACTAGAGCCGAGGCTTTTTTTTCCTCTCCAAAAGCTCCATGCAAATATTCCTGTTCTCCCCTGGAGCTTCCATCCTCCATAAATCATTAGTTTCCTTCACCTGTAAATAAAGGATGGATTGTCCTGATACCCTGCTTCACACTCGGACCAGAGAAAGACATCTCAGTCCCTTACAAAGATGGTCACCTCCCTCCACCACCTTCTAAAGATGCTTCCCTGGAAGACTGGCAACCCCATAGCCAGGCCATCTCTTAGTCTGGGTGACCCTACTTGTTTTTGATACCTGGGGACCCCAGATTAACTTTCATGAGAAAACACTATTTGGGGAGGGCTTGTGTGAGGCCCCAAACACCCCAGAAATGATGTAAGTGAACCTGAATCCTGACTTCCAAGGATTCATTCAAAAGGACTCAACGTTGGGGCACCTGGGGGGCTCAGTTGGTTAAGCATCCAACTCTTGGTTTCAGCTTAGGTCATGATCTCAGGGTCATGGGATCGAGCCCCACATCAGGCTCCACACTCAGCAGGGAGTCTGCTTGAGATTCTCTCCCTCTCCCTATCCATCCCCCACCACCTTGCTGCTTGCTCTCACATGTGCTCTCTCTCTCTAAAATAAATAAATGAATCTTTAAAAAAAAAAAAAAAAGCTACTCAACATATTTTTAGAAAACCACAACTCTCAAACTCCATGACCACCTGACCCCCTACTCACCTTGGTTCTACCTAAACTCTTAGTGAGGAAGAGATCACTGCACAGGGCCACCATTTGGAAAGGAAATACATGGAACTTGGCACAGGAAAGTGCTTTGACAAACAAGATGCATTATTATTAACATTATCTGTTCATTTTGCCTTCTAGGTTGACTGTTCAAGAGAAAGCCACAGAGAGTATTTATGACGTTTGGTGCATTGCCTGGTTTCTTCTGACAGGATTCATCTAGGCGCTCAGGGCCTCCCTGTGAACTAGGACTATGCAAGGGTCTGTACCATTACCTTTGGCTTGTGTCAGAGCTGGGAACCTTGCAGCAAGATTGCTGCAGGAGAGATGGAATTCCAGTCCTTATCCACCTAGAATTGGACGAGTTGGCATTCATCCAAATGTGCCAGAAATTTGTGTGAGAAGGATTATTTTTAAAAACACTTTTTAGAAGGGCGTCTGGGTGGTTCAGTAGGTTGAGCATCCGACTCTTGGTTTCAGCTCCAGTCATGATCTCAAGATCATGAGATTGAGCCCCGCATCAGGCTCTGCATTCAACATGGAGTCTGCTTGAGATTCACTCCCTCCCCCTCAGCTCCTCTTCTCTCTCTCTCTCTCCGCCCCCCCCGCCCCTCAAATAAATATATAAATAAAATCTAGGGGTGTCTGGGTGGCTCAGTCAATTAAATATCTGCCTCTGGCTCAGGTAATGATCCCGGAGTCCCAGGATCGAGCCCTACATCGGGCTCCCTGCTTAGCCAAGAGCCTGTTTCTCCCCTTGCCCCTCACCCCACTCATGCTCGCTCTCTCTCTCTCAAATAAATAAATAAATAAAAACTTTAAAAATAAATAAATAAATCTTAAATAAAAACACTTCTTGGAAATGCAGAGTCTAAGATATGAACTAATCAGGCAGCAAAACAAATACAGGTATCTCTACTCCTGTGTCCTTTTAACCAATGTACTATGTGGCCTTTACACTAGGGTTGGTTAGAATTTTTCTGTATTGGACTGATAATTGCTTCTCCCCCCATTAACAAGTTAGAAACAAATGAGGCCCGAGAAACAGAACTCCTAGGGAGTCCAGCAGACTCCTGTAGTCTTACCAGAGCGAAGAGGGGATGTGTCCCATCCTAATGGGATCTGGAGAGCAAGGTGAGGGCACAAAGGCAACTCTTTAATTCCATCAGAGAAAGGGCTTTGCAAATACCAACAAAGCTTGCTCCTGTTTTCTATTGCTATGTAACAAACCATCCCAAACAGTGGTCTCTACAATAACCAGCATATATTACTATCTCTCGTGGATGCATGGGCTCCACTGGGCAGTCCTGCTCTGCTCAAGGTCTTCGCTGGGGAGCAGTCAGAGATCATCTTGGAGGCTTGTGCACTCACATGACTGGTGCCTGGGCTGGGAAGAATCAAGCAGCTGGGGGTTAGCAGCTAGTATTCCTCAGATAGCTCTCTCTGCCTCTAGATGGTCTCTCCCCATGATCCCTCCAGTGTGGTGGCTTCAGTGTAGGTCATTCTTACGCGGCTGCTCTGGGCTGGAAACACAGGAGAGGAAGAGAGACAGAGAGCCAGGTGGACACTGTGTCGCCCATCTGATCTAGCCTTGAAAGCCTAGAAGCAGACTCCCCGCTGAGCAGGGAGCCCGATGCGGGACTCAATCCCAGGACCCTGAGATCATGACCTGAGCCGAAGGCAGGCACTTCACCGACTGAGCCACCCAGGCGTCCCTATGGCATTATTTCCTACAGTCACCATGCTGACATCTCCATGACTTATTTATTTTTTTAACTGGAGGTTTATACCTTTTGGATCCCTTTACCCATTTTGCCAACCCCTTGGCCCCCTATAATAAATATTCTTAAATGTCTTCTTTATGTTTTCAATTAAGATTCATGGGGGGCGCCTGGGTGGCTCAGTTGGTTAAGCGACTGCCTTCGGCTCAGGTCATGATCCTGGAGTCCCTGGATCAAGTCCCACATCGGGGTCCCTGCTCGGCGGGGAGTCTGCTTCTCCCTCTGACCCTCCCCCCTCTCATGTGCTTGCTCTCTCTCATTCTCTCTCTCTCAAATAAATAAATAGGGGCGCCTGGGTGGCTCAGTCGTTAAGCGTCTGCCTTCAGCTCAGGTCATGATCCCAGAGTCCTGGGATCAAGCCCCGCATTGGGCTCCCTGCTCGGCAGGGAGCCTGCTTCTCCCTCTCCCACTCTCCCTGCTTGTGTTCCCTCTCTCGCTGTGTCTCTCTCTGTCAAATAAATAAAATCTTTAAATAAATAAATAAATAAATAAATAAATAAATAAATAAAATCTTTAAAAAAAAAGATTCATGGGTAATATAATTTGCCTATACAATTTGCCTATTTGCCTAAATAATTATGATAATATATAATAAAATATAAATGCAATATATAATAATAAAATAATAACTCACCTATTTCCCAAAATATCAATATATTAATCTGACTACCATCAAAGGTAAAATACAGAAAGGTAATTTATAATATAGTAATAGGAATGTCATTAAGCAGTTGCTCAGGCACCACAGTATCATGTATAATGTAGTCAGACTGTTGCCCTACGTGTAGAATCCCCAGGAATGTGATCACTACAATTGCACATTGGCGTGGATGTGTCGTGCTGGGGACTCAAGTGCAGTGAGCAGCTTTAATGTCATTGGTCGATTTTTCCAAACCTAAAGCAACCCCTATTAGTCTCCTCACGCTGCCATAATAAAACACCACAGACTAGGGGGCTTAAACAACAGAATTTTATTTTTTCACAGCTCTGGAGGAAGTGGAAGACCAAGATCAAAGTGTGGACAAGTTTTGGGGCGCCTGGGTGGCTCAGTTGGTTAAGCGACTGCCTTCGGCTCAGGTCATGATCCTGGAGTCCCAGGATCGAGTCCCACATCAGGCTCCCTGCTCAGCAGGGAGTCTGCTTCTCCCTCTGACCCTCATGATCTCTCTATCTCATTCTCTCTCTCAAATAAATAAATAAAATCTTAAAATATATATATATTTAAAAAAATAATTAATTAATTAATTAAATAAAAAAAAGTGTGGACAAGTTTGGTCCCTTCCGAGGCCCCTCTCCCTAGCTTGCAGATAGATGGCCGTCTTCCCCCCGGTGTCTTTCCCCTATGTGTCTGAGTCCTAATCTCTTCTTCTCATAAGGACACCATACTGGGCCCACTTTAATAATCCCATTTTAACTTAATTACCTCTTTACAGGCCCTGTGTCTACATAGTCACATTCTGAGGTACTGGGGGCTGGGGCTTCCACACATGAATGGGGGTGGGGACAGGACCCAATTTGGTCCATAATAGTAACCAGCTCTGGGAAGGTTCTAAACAAAGCAAAGTAGTAATCCTCCATCAATTTTCAAAGTAATTGTGTTCCCACAAAATGTATTATATATTATTGAAACTGTGCCCCCACCAACAAAACCAGCATTAAGTTTATATGTAAAATATAGATTCTAGGCTCAGTTCATTAAAAACAAGTTTTAGGGATGCCTGGGTGGCTCAGTCGTTAAGCGCCTGCCTTCGGCTCAGGTCATGGTCCCAGGGTCCTGGGATCGAGCCCCACATCGGGCTCCTTGCTCAGTGGGGGGCCTGCTTCTCCCTCTCCCTCTGCTGCTCCCCCTGCTTGTGCTCTCTCTCTCTCTCTGACAAATAAATAAAAATCTTAAAAAAAAAAAAAAAAGTAATTAAAAACAAGTTTTACACCTACATGGATGTCCCATTGGGCATGTGACGACTGTGAAGGCTGAGAGACAATTCACGTGTGTGGGACTCAGGCCTTGACAAAGGCACCACCCGCTTCCCCCTGCTAAATGCCGGTGACCCTACTTCAATTATTGTGATGCTCGGAACGCCCCCTAGGGGCCAGAACTGGTTTGACTGAGGATGTTTGATTTAAAGGAAGCCAAGAATAAATCACAATTAAATATTTCTCTTGTTAGTGAAAAACCCTACCCCCTATTTTATTTGCTTAGCAAGTTTTGTTATTTTTTTTAAAGATTTTATTTATTTATTTATTTGACAGAGAGAGACACAGCGAGAGAGGGAACATAAGCAGGGGGAGCGGGAGAGGGAGAAGCAGACTCCCAGCCGAGCAGGGAGCCCGATGTGGGGCTCGATCCCAGGATCCTGGGATCATGACCTGAGCCGAAGGCAGACGCTTAACGACTGAGCCACCCAGGCGCCCCAGCAAGTTTTGTTATTAACATTTCTAAAATTGGGGGCAAACTATTATTGTGTTCGATACTTGAGCTTCACGGCAGGACTGTATGACTTTACCCAATGGAAATTACCCAAGTCAAAGGGAATCCCAAACAAAAACTGTTTTGGTTTTAGTCTATTCCAAATTGGCCACAGCAGTGATGCTGTCAGTTGGCCTAATAAATAGCTCAAAGTTGACAGCGTGCAATAAGAAGTTTTTCCCCTTGTTACATTCTTGGGAAAAAAAAAAGAAAAAGAAAAAGAAAAACTAAATTTGCCATTGAGCAAATTTTCTAAAAATGTTTCAAAGTTTGAATGTTCACTTTGAATTTGAGGTGGTATGTGTACACACAATTTAAAAAGAATAGAGAACATTATAAAGAAAAAGCATTGTTGTTTAACGAGTAGCAATATTGTGCCCCAAATCCCAGAGTCAGCAGGCAGTGAAGCCACATATCCACTACAGGTCTGTCTGACTCCAGAGCCATGTTCTCCACCCCTACTCCATACAACAAGGGTGGGATATTTGGGAGAAGGACAAACACAACAGGGCCACACACTGTGGAATGTGCAGCATTTCTCCAACAAAACAAGAGGGCTTTGCTGTCAGGTAGAGCATGTGGGATGCTCCCTTAACTCACTTCATGACCCATCACCTTTAGATTCTTTTTTTTTTTTAAGATTTATTTATTTATTTATTTGAGACAGAGAGAATGAGAGACAGAGAGCACGAGAGGGAGGAGGGTCAGAGGGAGAAGCAGACTCCCTGCCGAGCAGGGAGCCCGATGTGGGACTCGATCCCGGGACTCCAGGATCATGACCTGAGCCGAAGGCAGTCGCTTAAACAACTGAGCCACCCAGGCGCCCCACCTTTAGATTCTTATTTATCTTTGGACAAGACCTAAATGTCACTCAGACAATCACTGTCTAAGTCTAGAGAAAAAAAAAAAAAGACATTCTAAAACATACATGCTTCAAGTACTTGGGCTGAACCTGAACTTAAAAATGTTTTAACGTTGATGGGGCCCCTGGGTGGCTCAGTTGTGAAGCGTCTGCCTTCGGCTCAGGTCATGATCCCAGTGTCCTGGGATCGAGCCCCGAATCGAGCACTGCATCAAGCCCCGCATCGAGCTCCCTGCTTGGCGGGAAGCCTGCTACTCCCTCTGCTTGTGTTCCCTCTCCCGCTGTCTCTCTCTCTCAAATAAATAAATAAAATCTTTTAAAAAAAATGTTTTAATGTTGAAATGCATTATTGCCTTAATGGTTAGATTTTATTTATTTATTTATTTGAGAGAGAGAGAATGGGGGGGAGGGGCAAAGGGGAAGGAGAAGCAGACTCCCTGCTGAGCAGGGAGGCTACGCAGGGCTCAATCCCAGGACCCTGGGATCATGACCACAGATGCTTAACTGACTGAGCAACCCAGGCTCTCCTTTAATGGTTAGATTTTAAATGGCCTGAAAATTAAAACATTATTATTCCATGTTTGGCTATTCCCTTTCCCAGCACAGGTAAGGGTTGCTCTGTTGGGTACTTTGAGATATGCCAAGGTAATTATACTTTTGCATAGCTGGAGATAAAACTGTCCCACATGACTAGGTAATGTCCATCAAGACCTGGTCTGTCCCTGTTCTCAGCATTCAGGAGTTTCTTCCACAGAGAGAAGACAGAAGGTAGCCAAAGTCTTAATGTTGTTGTCGCTTTTTAACTGATTTTCCTTTGATTACAGCTATTGATTCTTTTATAGCATGAGAGAAATCGTTTGTGTTCAAGTCTATATGTTGAAAAATAACAGACACCTTCTAAAATATTAGCCAGAATAGTTTTAGTAGTTTCCATGGCCAACGTGAATCATAGTACAAGTGATGACAATAATAGTTTGATACACACCTGTTGAATTAACGAATGGACGGTATGATGGTTTAGAGCATGTAATCACACTGGAAAAGTCAAAAACACCTGGAATGGTCAATATGGCGACAGACATGACAAGAGTCCCATCTGAATGTCATCTTCTATGGGACAGAAATGGGATTTTACTTTAGCCAAGGCATTCAAAACCATGTGTTTTGGATAATCTTCTTAGACACGATAATTATTTGTATTTTAAGTCATTGAATGATTCTCAAGGACTTCATTCTGGCAAGAAAGAGATATTGTTCATAATTCATTAGATGCATGTTACAGTATTTTGTATTCTGTAATTTTAACCTGAAATCCCAAGAGTCCCTACCACAAACTCTTTCCCTGTGGTACTGAGAAGTTTGTAACAGTGTAGGATTAAAGAACAGACTCTTCCAGGGGCGCCTGGGTGGCTCAGTCGTTAAGCGTCTGCCTTTGGCTCAGGTCATGATCACAGGGTCCTGGGATTGAGCCCCGCATCGGGCTCCCTGCTCCGCGGGAAGCCTGCTTCTCCCTCTCCAACTCCCCCTGCTTGTGTTCCCTCTCTCACTGTGTCTCTCTCTGTCAAATAAATGAATAAAATCTTTAAAAAAAAAAAAAAAAAAAGAACAGACTCTTCCAATGGCATGTGACCACTGCTGTGGGAGATCCCATAGCTTTTCCTTGTGACTTATACCCATAGGAGCGCCATGTACACATGTTACTAGGTATGGGTTATAAATCCATAGAAGTTCAGAAAAGATAGTAATCAATTAACATTGGATTTAACTAATCCTCCTTTTTTTTCTTCCACTTTCATCTCCTCTGAACACAATCAGGGATGCCTTCCATGATTGATGAGATCACGTGTGCATGGTTGATTCATCTAGGTCAACGTCATGAGAAAAATACCCAAAAGGTATACAGTTACAATCTAATCATTGTAGTCATAATGTATTCAGACAATTATGCTAATTTGACAACAGCCAAATGGAATCTGAACAGTGCAACTAATCTTCCTTTCAGGTCATTCCTGTTATATACCACCCTACTGCCCGTCTGGCAATTGATTTCAGGGAATTATTGAACATTATTTTATAGCCCGCCTGGAGACCACCAAGGGAATTTGACAAAAATGGAAATATAATGATTCATTTGTGGGCCTAACATTCATAGATTTCTAAGACTTTTAAAAATTATTTTTCCTCTCAGCACACATTTACTCAGCTGCTATGTTCCCTGCATGGGACAATATATCAGACATCAAAAAATGAATAAGGCATATCCCTCAAGAAACACATCACTGAACCAAAGGAGAGACAGTATACAATGACCTATGACATAGCGCTGACTGTTCATTATGGTAGCCCCAGCCAAATGTCGCCGTGAGCACTTGCAATGTACTTAAACTGAGGCGTCCTCTAAGTGTATGATACACACCAGATCTCAAAGAGCTCGTTAAGTCTTCTTTATAAGTTTTGCATTGTTGCATGCTGAAACGATATTTTTAGATGTATTACGTTAAGGAAAATATGTAATTAAAATTAACTTTGCATTTTTTTCACCTTTTTTAATATGGCTACTGGGAAATTTTAATTCTATATCTGGCTCAGGTTATATTTCTATTGGACTGCGCTGAAATGATGTATGTTCTGTGGAAAGAAAATTGTGCACAGAGGAAAAGGCAATAGATTCTGCTGGGCAGAGATTTTGAAATTTAATGTTGGCCTTTAAGGGATTACTTTGAAAGAAGTTTGAGGAGAAAACCAAAATGAAAGAAGTATGGGCAATGTCACAGAGGCCTTGAAATACTTGGCGAGTCTGTGGAATGGCTGGTAGACCAGTGTGGGAGAGAAGAAGGAAAGCCGGTAGCAATAGACAAAGCTGGGAAACATATGGAGGCCCACATAGGTAGGGTCTTGTCTGTCCTAACAAAGAGTCCAGCTTGATCCAATGAACTAAGGAGCATCATCAAAGGTCTTTAAGCGGGTGATTGACATGATCAGGTCTTGCTTGTTCTGGGAGCAGAGAAACCAAGAGAAGAGAGACCGTTAGAAAATCAGGCCAAGAATAATGAGAGCTTGAATAAGAGCAATGATGGGAAGAGTAGCCATGAATGAGACATGTCAGCTCATTCTCAAAGCACCAAACGATATGGTGCTTACCTTGAAGTCAGAGGGACAGATTTTACCCTCCAAGCTTATGCTTATTTTCTATCTGCTATATGCACTTATTCTCACTGTCAACCAGTGAGAGAGGATAAAATTGCTGAGAATCATATTTTTTTAAAGATTTTATTTATTTATTTATTTGACAGAGAAAGGGTGGGGGGAGAGCACAAGCAAGGGGGCGGGAGAGGGAGAAGCAGGCTCCCCGCTGAGCAGGGAGCCCCGTGCGGGACTCAATCCCAGGACCGTGGGATCATGACCTGAGCCAAAGGTAGGCTCATGACTGAGCCACCCATGTGCCCCTGCTGAGAATCATACTGATTTTCAAACAGATTCTCTTGAATTCATAGCATCTCTAGGTTCCTTAGGGCTTCCTTCTCATTCATCCTGAGTCCACACAGGACGATAACAGCAACTTCATGCTCAGTCATTCCATGTGGGGCGCTTCCTCTTGAGACAGGCCCTTCCTTTATCTCATACCATGCCACTGTTGCTAAAGACTAGTCTTCGAGGCCAGGCTTGGACTTGACTTGCTCTCCTTCCACTTTCCTTTTGCACAAAGGCCACTGAAATCTGTCCTCTCATTCCTCTCTTGTTTACATGATAGCTACTTCAGTCTTCTGTCATGTTTTCATTTTCCCTTGGGGAGAACAATGCTACTCTCCCCAGGATTCATGAGAAAAAATGAAGAGTATAGTTCAATTAGCGCTCGTCAGAGGCAAACATTGGAGTGTTCCAAGTAAGTAGCAAGACATGAAGCTAGCAGAAAAGTTAGTGGAGGCTGAGAAGGGGAGATGGAGTGCAACAGGACAGCAACAGTTCAGCCTCGTAAAGAGAGCTTGAAAGAGAAAGTGAAATATTTCATCTTATTGGGAAAGAAATTAGTAGATGAGAGGAGATTAAAACCCACAAATGCACACACACACAGACATACACGACAGCCACTGGCTATCGCTGTAAAAGTAAGAATCTTCATTTTTTTAGTCAATACGTATCTTCGATCTCAAGAGTCTACTGGATCATTGATATCATTTTCAAATCTTCACAGCAGCTTTCTGAATGGAACCTCGTAGACAGTCATGTGTAACAAAACGTGAAACTGACTCATAAAGTGAAACATTCGATTTCCAGACATTTCAGTGTATGACTCAAATAGCCAGACCACATGATCTGCTAGTAAGAAAGTGTAGGGGATTCCATTCTCTAAAGTAAACACTCGAAAGTATTCTGTATTTAGCTACTGACCAGCCAGGATATCCTAAAATACTGGTGGGGGCTGGGAAGCTGGAAAATGTCTAAATCAATCAGGGTTTCTTAGCTGCAAGCAACAGAAACTGACTCCGGCTACATTAAGTTAAAAAAAGAAAAATATTGAAAATCTATGGAATAATTCACAAAAGTGAAGGAAAAGCAGAGCAATCAAATTTCAGAAATCCGGGAAGCTCTGAAGAACTAGACAGCAGGAACCAAGGGACAATCTGTTTAGGGAGCTAACATCAGGGTTCATCAGGTCACCCTAGAATCCTCTGCATTACTCCATGGGATATCCACATTCTAGGGAGAGAGCTTTTTATCAGTGCAGCTTGAATCACCCATACACTTCTTGTCTAGGGAAGACAAGGTTCCTTGATTGGCAGTCCCTCCAAGCCTGAAAGCAACAGAGAAAGTATAGTTGAGTCCTCTGAAAGTAAGAAGAAGGGGTGCTGGGCAGGCTAAAGTAGCAGGTGTCCTCTACAGGACCCATATATATGCTATCCACTATTCTCACCCGCCCATCCACACAGTCCACCTTCAACCCACTTTCCCCAAGAAGCCTCTTCTGAATTTACAACCCCTATCGACCTCTTTCTCTTCTGAACATTTACAATACAACTAGTCATTCACACAGTCATTCATTCAACAAGTATTTTCAAGCCTACACTATGTGCCACATATTTACTCCATGGCGTACCCATTCTTCTTCTGATGTTCCACTCCTCTCCATCATGTTTCAGGTATAATTGTTCATATATGGGGGGTGCCTGGGTGGCTCAGTCATTAAGTGTCTGCCTTCGGCTCAGGTCATGATCCCAGGGTCCTGGGATCGAGTCCCGCATCGGGCTCCCTGCTCAGCGGAAAGCCTGCTTCTCCCTCTCCCACTCCCCCTGCTTGTGTTCCCTCTCTCACTGTGTCTCTCTTTGTCAAATAAATAAATAAAATCTTCAAAAAAAATTGTTCATATTTGGGAACTCAGTTAAGATAGTGCAGCATTTATTGGTCATTTATCAATCTTTGTTACTATGATAAGTCTCAACCTTGGGCCAAATGCTCCAACCTAGATACAAGCTCTGAAATTGTTTTAATAACCTACACTACTCAACTACTGATAAAACCAAAGAGCTTGGACATACTTGCAGGACAGATCAATTCTAACTCTAAGTGATACAAGCAGGGATCCTGAATTTACACTTGATTTGTAGTTCTTCATCTAGTCAATAAACAAATACCATCAAATGTCTTTTTGTATAGGACACTTTCCTAAGCAGAGCTGACATACAACAACACACTGGTATACTTGTCTCAGTTTTGTTAAAATAGTGAAAATTCCCATACTGGCTGGTAAAATAGTCACTGTCCTGAGCCTCCAAGTACCTTATTACCATGCTAGCCATCCATCCCCTTTGCTATGACCCCTCCTCCTGGACCCCACCTTCCCACAGTCCACTGACCAAGGGTTCATCTTTGGCACAGGACCTTGCTCCAGCCCTCAGGCCATGTCTGCTCTGTTAGGTGCCCTCACCATCCCTGTTGATAAATATTTCTAATATCACCCTGGTTCTAAGTACAATGCTGGGTATAAAGATGGGCAGGCCCTGTCTTTAAAGACCTTGCAGATAGAGTACTACTAGCAATAAAAAGGAACAGAGTAGATGAATCTTAAAAACCTTGTGTTGAACAAAGGGAACCAGACAAAAAAGAATACATATTGTATGATTCCATTTAAACAATGTTCTAGGTGAGAAAACAAATGAACTATGATAATATAAACCAGAACGGTAGTTCCTTGTGGTGAAATGGGAGAGGAGGGTATGTCTAATGGCTTAAAATCCGTTTACTTTGTGGTATGTGAATTATACATCAAAAAGAGCTTAAAGTCCAATGAGGAAGATAACACCTCCAAAAATTAGTTTAATGCTCATGAGAAAGCCAGTCCCACAAGAGGCAGAGCTAGAACCTGCATAGACGAGTAGTTATGACCATTTTCTCTTGGGTTGCGCACAGCTGTCCGGATTTAAATCTTGTTCGGTGTGACTACAGGCAAGTTATTTTAGTGCTCCAATTTTCTCATCTGCAAAGTGGTCACAATAATAGTAACAATCTAGAGGTTGTTGTGAGAGTCAGATGCATTACCCACTGAAAGCATTTAGGACATTTGGTACATGGGGGGTACACAATAAATGTTTGCTATAGATGCGATATTATTGGACTTCACAGGAGGAGGTTGTGTCCCGCTGAGAGAGCACTGAGAAGCGGCATTTGGGCCGAATTTGAAGAACTGGTTATAAAATGTGGCCATGGGGAGAAAGGAGGACATTTTATGTGTGTGTGCTCATTTGGCCACTCCAATCCAAGAATCCCCTGCAGTGTCACTTCCCCAAGAGAAGAAGTGATCATCATCCCTTTGGCAATGTTACCACCCTCTCTACATACGTTCTTATGCAGCACTTACTATGCTTGCATTTATTTTTTTTAATATTTTATATATTTATTTGAGAGAGACAGGAAGCAAGAGAGGGGCAGGGCAGAGGGAGAACAGACTCCCCGCTAAGCAGGGAGCCTGATGCGGGACTCGATCCCAGGACCCTGGGATCATGACCAAAGCTGAAGGCAGACGCCCAACTGACTGAGCCACCCATGTGCCCTGACACTTGCATTTAATCAAAAAAATCAATTAATATTTAAGGATTTATTTCATATTTATCAGTCTTCTTCAGGAGACTAGAAGCTGCAGGTGGCCAAGATGCTACTTTTATATCCCCAGGTACAGGCACAGAAACTTGCAGGAATTATTAGTAGTAAATGAATGAATAATAAATACATCATTTATTTTATATAAATCAAGTAACAATTTTACTCTATCCAAGTCAATTCAAAGTACGTTTATGGGAGGATCAGGTGAATCCTGGGCAAGTGAGTGAAGTTCCCTATACGCCAGTCTCCTCACATGTGGACTAGGGTAGTAAGAGTTCATCTACGTCGATTTGCTGTTGTTACAAACAAGGGAACGTTTGTAAAGCGTTTTTCACTGTGCTGATCCCATGGTAGATGCTCAAAAAATGGTACTGTCATTATCATTCCCTTTACCCAACCTGGAGAGCTACGTCACTCCACCCAAGATGCCGTTATGCCAAAAACATCAAAATGTATTAAAACACTCCAGACTATATACACATCTTCTATCCTTCTTCTCAAATTCCTCCCCCAAACCCCAACTGGCAGAATGTGGAATAAGGCTGGTATGCTTTGTCTTCATTGTATGTAGCTGGCCCAAGAATATATTGCAAAGATATTTATTCCAATATCAACCATTTGGCTCCTTTTTCTTTTTCCAACCCCAAGATCATATTTTCTTTTTTTTTTCTTTCAAAATTTATTGTTTTATTTTAGAGAGAGAGGAAGTGTGAGTGGGGGGAAGGGCAGAGGGAGAGAATCTTCATGCAGACTTCCCGCTGAGTGCAGAGCCAGACATGGGGCTTGATCTCACAACCCATGAGATCATGACCTGAGCCAAAACCAAGAGTCAGAGGCTTAACCAACTGAGCCACCCAGGGGCCCCAAAATTATATTTTCTACTGCTTTCCAATAGTGAGTTTGTGAGTTTTACTGAAGTATTTAGAATGTATAGAAATCTCACACCTGCTGTATCTCATTCCACACTTCCATCAACCTTATTATAACATCTTTCAAAATGAAGTTAGAAAATGAGAAATTGATGACATAATCTGTCCCTAGCCATACCTAGAACAAAGGTTAGGGCCAGGTTTCCAAATCCAAGTTTTCTGGCTCTGAACCTGACTTTCTTTAGCTTCTGGTCTAGAAGTAAGTTTCTGGAAATTTCTATAGTAGGAGAATAATGACCTTTCTGAGTGTCTTTGGATCTGGGTATGATGAGGCTCGATGCCTGACTTTGTCTGACCCCCAGGTCTAAGCTCTGGGGAAATCAGATTGTACGTGATAAGCACAGCCTGAGGCTTTGAGATTTTAATTAGCCACTGGCCTAGTATGAATTTCCTGGAGTAACAGTTCAGCTGAATAAAGTCCAATCACCAGGCAACAAACATCATTGGAAAAACTTCTGCCTTGAAGAGGTGGTAAAATAGTCCATCGCATTAGTAGAGAAAAATAAAAATCCTAGATGTGACAGCTCCCAGGGTGGACTAGCTCAGATGATCCAACCATCTGCTGGGCTCTGCTTCCATTGTTTGGTTTGGTTTTTGTTTTGTTTTTTTCCTGCATCAAATTATATTCAGCTTTAATGCGATGATGTCATTTCTTTTTTATCCTTTATTAATTATCTGCTTGGGTCACAAAATATAATAGCATGTTTTACATATACACATATTCAAGTGTAATTGTAAGCAGGTTTTTTTTAAGAGATTTTATTTATTTATTTGACAGAGAGAGAGAGAGAGCACAAGCAAGGGGTACAGCAGAGGGAGAGGGAGAAGCAGGCTCTCTGCTGAGCAGGGAGCCTGATGCAGGACTCGATCCCAGGACCCTGGGATCATGACCTGAGCCAAAGGCAGACGCTTAACAACTGAGCCCCCCACGCACCCCATAAGCATTCTTTTTTCCTTAATAAAGATACTAAATTCTTCAGTGAGGAAATCAATGTGAAAGCTAGTACTTTTCAAGCCATGTCTGGGCACCCAATAAATGCTTACTAACCCAGAATCTGCTGAAATTTCTTTCCAGGTGCCTTTCAGGGCTTCACAACATGGCACCAAGGCAAGCTTTCCTCCTAACCCCACCATGGTACTAAATATACCCACAATGCCCGGCTCTTTCGAAGCCCTAGTCCCTTGCCTACCCGATTCTGATGCATCAGAATACCATTAAGTAGAGTTTCAAAGTCAAAATAATCAGACTACTTTTCACCACAAACCCTGGAGAAATAAAACTGCAAACAACTCATTAGAAAGGTTGAGAAAAAGCCATCCTGAGGGCTGTCCAAAATACTATATCACTATTTAACATTTTCTCTGGGATGCTTTCTCTCTAAATATTGCAGGGAAAAAAACTCTTGGTTCTCTAAACATGGATATGCATAGGGCCATAGGCTTGAATTTCACACACGGAAGCACTGACAGGTCCCTCTCGGAAAAGAAGGCCCACCAGGCTGATGCTTCCTCGTTTGCATTTTCTCTCCCCAGCTGCCTGAGTAAATGCCATGATTTTAAAATGAAGTCTGTTTTTTTGCCCAAATCCAAAATGTCTTGATTTGCACTCTGGAAATGCTGAGTGCAATTGCCTTACAAATCCGGGGTGGGGGGGGGGCATCCCAGTTAATTGTAGTTGACAAGATGGTAGCATCTCTAATAATGGTAGGCACAGAGCTTGTTGGCACGGTGTCCATTGCCATAGTTACTTGTAAGGTAAGACAACTGCAACTCTAGAAATTAAAGTGTTACGGAACAGAGAGTGACTGCGTATCACTCAGCTAAATGATCCCACGTGGCACCTTAGTGATTATTCGAGAGGGATGCTATCTTCCTCCAGGTGAAGCTAATAATTGAGCTCAATGGCCTCTGTGAGACCAGTTTTCTCAGGGCTTTTTCTTCTAGATCCCAAAAGACTGGTGAAAAGGATCCCTTGATAATTCTTCAGAGCAATTTTTCAGGCTTTGCTTTTCGAACAGTTTAGAAATGGAATGTCACAATAACTGACCACTTGAATCACTTTAGACTAATACCGGCTGCGACCACCGCCAAAGAGGGAAGAGCCGAGTTCGTAGTGACTCGTCCCACCTGTCCCATAGCAAGCAACCACATCCATGTTTTCCCTTAAATGGCTGGATTCCAAACCAGTTGTGTGGGGAATCAAAGTGTATATGTTCTTACCTAAGTATATATTTTACCAACTTAAACAAATGAGACAAATTGATGAGTTTGTTTAAACCATTTATAAACTGGGGCGCCTGGGTGGCTCAGTCAGTTAGGCGTCTGCCTTCGGCTCAGGTCATGATCCCAGGGTCCTGGGATGGAGCCCCGCATTGGGCTCCCTGCTCGGTGGGGAGCCTGCTTCTCCCTCTCCCTCTGCTGCTCCCCCTGCTTGTGCTCTCTTTCTCTCTCTGACAAATAAATAAAATCTTTAAAAGTAGGTTGAACGAGCTGATGGATATGAGCCACCAGTCCAAGAATCTGTTTAAAATTCAGACATTTAATGGTGACAAATAAAAAATCTTATTTGTGATGTTTAAATAAATAAATAAATAAACAAACAAATAAATAAATAAACCATTTATACATGTACATGTGTCCACAATTTAAGGATTCTTGGTAGTGTTTATGGAGCGTTGATGCTCCCTTCCATCAGAGGAGAAAACGGAGTCAGAAATAATCCATTTAAGGTTGGCCCAGCTAGTTTCAGATGGCTCACAGAGCTGTTCTCAGCTCCTTGAAGGCTTTTGTAAGGCAAATAGGCATAAGAATCCAATCTCTTTAGAGAAGTAATGTTAACTTTATTATAGAGCAAGGAGAGAAGGAGTTAAAGTCTTAATGATAGAAATAATGCTCTCCCTATGTAAGCTGTGTTGTGAAAAAGAAACACACTTTCTGTGGTGGAATATACTAGAAGGCAACGAAACAGACTACAAAGTTGGAGTACAGTATTCAACCAACATGTGCAATGCTACCCTAATCCCACTACATTTCCCAAGAGAAAGGGTCTCTGCAAAAACTAGAATATAAGAATATAGGGCGCCTGGGTGGCTCATTTGGTTAAGCGACTGCCTTCGGCTCAGGTCATGATCCTGGAGTCCCTGGATCGAGTCCCGCATCAGGCTTCCTGCTCGGCGGGGAGTCTGCTTCTCCCTCTCCCACTCCCCGTTTGTGTTCCCTCTCTCGTTGTGTCTTTCTCTGTCAAATAAATAAATAAAATCTTAAAAAAAAAAAAAAGAATATAAAAAAGATGGAAAGCCTAGATTCCCCACAAAATCCTGCCCCCAAAAGGTATGGCGTTTTTGCTTTTTATCCAGAAAAACAAATCTAATGCAAAGGAACTATTATTCTTTCCTATCTGTCTGGTACAAACTTTTGGGGAGAAAAATGCACATCCGCAAGCGTACACACAAATCTACATATGCATGATGTATTCATGAACATTAGCATATCGCTGCGGTTTGGGTCCCAGGATTCAGCAAGTCTAATATTTTTGTTTCTGTCAATATTTCCCAGTCGCCTGGGATAACCTGAAAGTTGCTTGCCTCTTTTCCCTAGTGGTTCCGTGTCAGAGAAGATAAAGGAAAAGGAAATCAAAAGCCCTAATTGCATCAGCTGACGCTGGAAGGGACAGCAGAGGGATCACAGGCGAAGGCTGCCAACCAGCCCCTTTTCTCAGAGGAAAATTCCCAGGGCTCGCTGCAGAGTGGACTAAGAGCAGCCAGCACCTGGTGCTCTCCTCTCACCTGAGAGCAGACGAAGCTCTGTAAACAAGACGCCAGAGGGAAGCCCGGGTTCCACCCGCAGGCCAAGCACACCACCTCCGAGCAGGTGGTCCCCCCCTGGACAGTGGACGGACGGACAGAGGGCATGAAACACTAACGGGCAAAAGCCCCGCAGGTGTTTCCTAAAACAGCTGCAACACTGGAAGTCAGCAGAAAAGCCCTCGTGGCGTGGGTGGGCACCGGCTTGTTCCTAATATGGTTGTGGAAATGGAAGCCCCCAGGAAGCCCCGTGGCTTCTCCAGGCGCCTGGAAGACTTGAGACAGGGTAGAGCCGTGGTCATCCCCGACGCAGCTGTTAGACCCACAGGACTGCCATGACTGAGGATAGAGGAAAAACAAAAGCCAACTGAGATGTTGTGCTGTAGAGATATTAGAGATTTCAATGTTTTCCAATAGCACATTCGTTAGGAGCCTCATGAAGGTAAAGACCCTCTGACTTATCTCCTGCTATATTCCAGCTCTTAGTAGAGAAACTGGCTCATAAGGGTGCTCAAACATTTTATATGAATAAATGAATGAACGAATGAATGAGACATTGCCTACTTTTCCACCATAAAGAAGTTGAATGCAAGGAGCCCCTGGGTGGCTCAGTAGGTTAAGCGTCTGCCTTCCGCTCAGGTCGTGATCTCAGGGTCCTGGTATCAAGTCCCTCAGTCTGCTTCTCCCTCCCCCTCTACCACCCCCCCTGCTTGTGAGGCCTTCTCTCTCTCAAATAAATAAATAAAAATTTAAATTTTTTTTTAAAAAAGCTAAATGCACACACATGTGGGATGCATGGGGGAGGGGGAGAGTTACATCCTGGAGGAAAATATGATCTTTGTCTATATTTCACCAGTTAGACCATGAACATAGAATACAGTCTGGTGAAAATGTTCTACTAACAAAATTTTTTAGTCTATGGCCATACCACCCTGAATGCACCCAATCTCGTCTACTAACTAGAAATTTTTGAGTCTATCAGCTCCGTGGATAGACTACACATTTAAATATTTTACTATTTAATTCTTATCTTCCCTTTGTGGGTAGGAACCTGAGCCACCCCTAGGAAAAGGCAAAAAGGGACAAATGGCACCAAGATTAACACTCGAGGGGATGGAGTCTTAAGGCACAGTGGAATGAGGGAAGCAGGCAACAACCAGTTTGCCCATATTCCAATTTCAGGAATGTCAGGCTCTTCGGATCTAAGGCCCTAAAAGGAGAGAAATTTGTGTGGTTGTTCTGGAACAGAGAAGAGGAAACACTGTACACCTTTACCCCTTCCCAAGCAGAAGCTACTGTGAGTGAGGTAGCTTCTACTTCCAGAGCGAAACCTAGTGGCACAGCTTCTTGGAAAGACCTTTTCCAATGCCTGGGCAGCCAGTTCCATGAGCTTTTGCCTCCACCGCAACCTTCTCTTCTTTACAACAAATCATGTTCCAAGAATACTTTTCCAGACTCTATTCACACATAAAGGGCAAGAAAAGAGACAGCTGGGTGGCTCAGTCTGTTAGGCATCTGCCTTCGGCTCGGGTTATGATCCTGGGGTCCTGGGATCAAGTCCTGCATCGGGCTCCTTCCCCAGCAGGGAGCCTGCTTCTCCCTCTCCCTCTGCCTGCCGCTTCCCCTGCTTGTATTCTCTCTCTCTCTTTGACAAATAAATAAGTAAAATCTTTTTTTAAAAAGGGGGAGGACAAGAAGACACAGCGCTAAAATGTCGCCACCTAACCTCATCCCCCAGTTTAGGCAGATCGACGTGCTAATCCCCCACATGGGTGCTAATTCACCCACGTGCATGGCCACCCAGTCCTTCCACTAGAAAAGCTAGCATATTTCCATATGGCTAATGAGCTCAGCCAAGACACTGGACACTTAGTTCTCAGGCAAAATGAGTCATCCGTGGAAGACAATTAAATTCTAGCTCTAGGATTGGGAGTAATGGAAGGCTGATTGGGCCCCAAAGGCCCTTTGCATTGCCAAGGTTGTGTTTTCCAGCAGTCTTCGGCTAAACAGTCTAAAAGGGAAGGTTCCTAAGTGCTGGGAGGGAGCATGAAAAGGAAAATAAACAGAATGGAGAGACAGCTGGAGTGTGGATGCCCGAGTTCCTTCTGAACTTTGTACAGGGAGACCTCACGTGTTCTCTCTTCCCATGGAAGCAGGGACAGACGGACATTGCCCTGCCACATGGCCAGACTGGGAACTCCACTCGCTCTTTAGAAATCCATGGGAATTTTTCTCTCTGGTCCTGAACCCAATACACGAATATAAAGAGGGATACCCTGTTTTCCCTTCCTTTCAGTTCCCATTATCAGTTTCGACACTTGAATTTCTTCTATTTTCTCCCCCTCTCTGTTGTTCATAGCTCTGCTTAGCTGCTTAGCCCTCTACCCTGTTCGCACCAAAGATGGGAAAAGAATTCTCAGGAGGGAAAAAGTATAACTTTCTCATCACAAAAATAAACTTTTGGAGTTTGTCCTTAGGGCTTATCTTAAATAACATAACACGTTTTTACAAATTTGATAAGTATTAAATATCAACTTCATACCCAGCCCTCTGCAGAGGATATCAAGGTGGACAAAGTACAGATCCTGCTGTCCTTGGAATCCCAGTGTTATAATAATTTGTTTATGTGCCTTAACGTTTTCATACAGATAGGAGCAAGGCATTGTGGGACTACAGTGGAATAAACCCTTAGTTGTCCTTAGAGATATCGAGGAAATCTTCTTGGAAGGGGTGACATTTGAGCTGGCTCTTAAGGGATGAATAGTAATTCTCTATGCAGTCAAAAAAAAGGAAAGAGCTTAGGAGGCTAAAGTAAGATCATCTTAGAGCAAGAGAAGATGAAAAATCACTTTTGTCTTCAGAAGACTGCATTCAACAGCAATCTAAGAGATGAGACTATGAAAGCATGTAGAAGCCAGGGCAAGGAGGGTCTTATGCTCTCTATTTAGAGCCTTGGACCATGTCTCTAGGAAATTAGGGAAATGGAAGGGTTTCAAGTCACCAAGCAACCTGATCAAATTTGCATATTAAAAAGATTTCTCTAGCTGTGGTGATGGGGACAACTTGGTCAGGGCAAGACCAGAGGCAGGGGAACTGGTGAGGAGGTACTGAGAAGTCCAGCCAGAGATGGGGAGCGTCTGTAGGGCAGTGGCGTGAGTTTGGAGAAGAGACCTTCATCTTATTTGTGGTTCAGTTCCCAAGGTAACTTTTTCCCCTAACATTGGGATGTGGAATCAGACAAGAGGATATCTACATCCTAGGGCAAGGATTGTGTGTTTTCTTGGCTTATCTTTATTAAAAATTATCTTGTCCTGAGCCTGAACTAGGCTCTTCCACGCCAAGTGAGTGGTGGTGGTGATGGTTTGTCATTGTTGATGATGATGGTGATGACAGTGATGGTGAAAACCCATGCAGAATATGAGAATAAACTTCAAACTATCCTGAATTGAGATTGCACACCAGTTAGTCTCTCAAAAGGTTTGAGGTTATATCTTCAGAGATAAAGTTACCGTTATTGGTTGAGGCTATTCTTGCCTTCAACTGGAATGTCCCCCAGGTGGAGGAAAGAAGGACAGAGCTATGGGCCTGACATGTACTTGGTAGGGCAAGAATGAGATTTGACAGTGATAACTCTATACCCCTCTCAGATGGCCTGGGAGTTTGCAGACTTGACAGATTTTTATAAATGGAATTCAATCTCCCTCTACTTCCATTCTGACTGCCAGCTAACCTTTCTTGACCATTTACAATGTGTCACAAACTATTTTAAGCTCTTCATATGCACTATCTCCTATAATCTTTTTAATGATCTAGGAGTAGGTTTTATTACTATCCCCATTTTGCAGAGGTGGAAGCTGAGACACAGAAGCATTGACTAACTTGCTCAAGGTCACACAGCTAGTCATCCATGATTCCCTGCAGGCCTGTTGACCCCAGACATTTGGCTCTTTTCCTCAACACCAATACCACTGCTCCTCTGTGGGACAGAGGTAGGAGCAGAATCTTTGTACAATCCACATTCAGATGACGAAGCTGTAGGATGGCCAGCCAAATAAACAACGGTGAAAGTTCAAGGTTGCAGAAAGTCAGCGGCACACATTAGCATCAAAGAGAAGGTCATTGCTCTGTGAAGAGGGGTCTTCCCCTGGCCACACAGAAATGGCTCACACTCTGGCAACTGGAATTCTGTGAAAAGTCTGCTATTTTAAAGCACTTTGCTGAGAGAGGGAAAAGCAAAAAACTCCTCGAATGAGGCATTCAGAGCTACTGGAAATTCCCAAAGAATCATGAGTGAGATGAGTATTTCTCCACCCCTGCTCTTCCCCCTTATGAGGACATGAGGCAAAGTCAAGTTATTAATGGAGCAGGTAGAGGGAGAGGCAAGCGGTGGGGACAGTGACTAATATGAAAGCAGCTGAAAAGATCAGCTGGGAAGACTAGAAGGAGCAGGAGACAGGGGGCAGGCATCCAGAGGAAGTGGTTTTGTTAAGGCTCGCTAAGAGCAACAAAGGTTCTGGGAAAACTAAGGACGCCGTGGGAAGGTGAGTGACCCAGAACTTACAATATGTGCTTCTTGAGATCAGAAGATGTCTACTGGCTGTAACATTTTTCAGATTGGAGCCCTAGCAGATAAACAAGGCTTCAAAATCTCAAAATCTTCACGTTAGTCAAAATAGAGCCTGATTCCCTTGAAGGTGATCTGTCATGGCTTCGAGACTCCTTCACTCGTCTGGACTTCAAAGCACAGATGTCAGGTTTCCAAACAGGCCAGTCTACCTTCGAAGACTAGAAGAAAAAGCAAGAGCAGAAGAGGTGGAAACCACAATTGGTGTCTTGCAAACGGGAATTTTTTGTGTAAGGCATGGGGCTGTTCTCAGTTCTCTGGGTTGCATGTGAAAATCAAAATGATTACACCAAGAGCAAGAGGCTGACTTGTCCTCCACCGGCCAAACAGGTGGCCTCTGGCTTCCCCACTGCCCTCAGCCTCACTGCAGAAACGGAACTTGAAAAGACGAGAGTTTTCTGAAGTCGTTCCATCTTAGCCCCTGGGGTTGAAGTTGTAGCCAGTGGGAGAAAACTAGCTGGCAGTGTCGCTTTCTTTAATCTGAGTTTTTTTACTTTACATTATATGGGAAATTCTCTTTAATCTTACAACATAGAGGTTTATTTTTAATCTTTTGAAAATCCCTTAAATTAATATTTGAGCCATAGGACCAGAAATAGAAACATCCTATGTTCAAGAAATGATGGTAGATTTGTCCTGTATTAGCTTGTCTTGTTTTCTTTTGTTTGTCTGGGTTTTTTGTCCCCCTTCCTTCTGAATCTCTTTCCTTGCAACTTTTATTTGCAATCTGTTTCGTAAAAGATGAAAACAGCCCACTTTTGCAGATGAAGCTGAAAGCAGACTCTTTTCCCCTGGTGCGAGTATGTCCTCACTCCATGAACACTGGCTCAGCAGACCTGAATAGCAAACGGAGGGGGTAACTGATGTCATAATTTACACCTTTTTATATTGTCTATCCATTAGCAAATTTTGAAGTTAGAGACATTCTTAATTCTTTTGCCTTTTAACTTTCACACTAAAATTAAGAGTGATTAACATACAAGCATTACACTAGTACAATATTCTGCATCTGCCTTTATATTTACCTTTATAAAGTGAGTTTTAGGGGCGCCTGGGTGGCTCAGTCGGCTAAGCGTCTACCTTTGGCTCAAGTCATGATCACAGGGTCCTGGGATCAAGCCCCGAAATGGGCTCCCTGCTCAGGGGGATCCTGCTTCTCCCTCTCCCTCTGCCGCTCCCCCTGCTTGTGCTTGTGCTCTCTTTCTCTCTCTGTCATATAAATACATAAAACCTTTAAAAATAAATTAATTAAATAAATAAAGTGAGTTTTACACTTTTGTATGCATATGTCCAAACTCATCACATTGTCTACATGGAATCTGTGCAATTTTTTGTTTATCAATAAAGCTATTAGAAATAATAGTTATCAAAAAAAATAAAAATAAAAAAATAAAAATAAATAAAAAATAAAAAATAAAAATAAAGAAATAATAGTTATGAAAAAAAAAGAGTAGAAAGAGGAGTCTCAGGCCACCTCCTACACCCTTAAGCATATGGAGAGGAAGGGGACAGAAGGTATTAGCACAGGAGAGAGCATGAGCTCACTACCATGGGTGGAGCCCAGCATGCTCTTCAGGGCTGAGTTAGGCAGAGGGGTGAAAACTGGGTTGGAGGTAGTCCCAGAGCCTTGGAACATTTGCAGAAGCCATGTGTGTGGTCACAACATCTCACAAGGACAAGCTTCACAGGTCAGGGAGCAGCAGTGACTTCCAGCAAGGGATACAGCATCCGCAGTGGCTGGAGAACAGTTGTGTTGGGTCAGGCTGCCCCACAGAGGGGGCCGGTGGGCTGCCCCTTTCAAGGCATGAACTGGATGGACTCAAGGCTGCTTGGCAATTACAGGATTGAACTGCCTGGGTACAAATAACACTCCAAATGTCTCAACTCAAATGACTAAAAAGCAGTCACACTATTCTATTTAAAACATAGCATTTACTCCTAAATTCTAACTTCTGCACTATGACAAAATGGTGTCATCTTGTTTTCAATCTGAAGTCTTAAATCATCAGTGGCTTACTGGAGAATGTGGTGTCCAAGTGAAAAAGCCTAATGACAAAGACCCAGACATATAATGGGCTAGGGGTTGGTCCCCAGGAACCACTCTCCACACAGAACTTTAGGGTAAAATCTAGACCTTCCTGGGGGTCATGAGACCTGATGTCCCGGGCAGTTTTTCCACCAGCTGCAACCAGACGTTAATCCAGTCACTGCCTCTCCTGGGAGCACCATCTCCTCATCCAAAGGCACATCTGGAGCCCTAACCATTCTCTAGGTTCAACAAGCTAGGATGTCTTCCAAACTTTTTGGGTAGAAAAGACCATATCTTAATACCAGAAAATGTTCAAAGCCCTTCATTTTTTTTAAAACTATCTAAATGGCAGAAAGCAGTGACTCCATGGTCCTCTTAAGACGTATATTTGCAAATTAGAAGATCATCTACACAGATCAGAAAAGTAGCAGTCAATGCATCTTCCAGATGCAGGATTCATGAGTCTAGTTTCTGGTGCACAGACTGATCCACTGGTCCCTCACAGGGACTGGAAATTCTCGGGGCCATAATGTCCAATCTCTGCTCAAAACCTGCTGTTCTGGTCTAGGCGTCCAACAGCTCAACCACATTACACCAAAGCACCGGGGCGCTGGACACTGTGATGGGGACATTGTCACTCCCCCAGGAAACACTCTCCCCCAAATTTTAAGGTACCGCTAGACTCAAAGGGCCAGCTGGCTGGAAACAGTCCTGGACTATATTTTAACTCCCAAAGACTCATCACTACCTGAAATAGTCTTAAAGTCCTTAAAATACCTTGGAATTCCCATAAGTAAATATGGCGTTATGTATATTTCTAAGTGCCACTGACCATTCTGTGATTTCCCTCTTCCCGTTTGCTGCAGACTTTATGCTTGTGAAACACTGCCTCTTTCCTTGCAACTTTTATTTGCAATCTGTTTTGTAAAAGATTGCTCAAGGTCACACACAGCATGGGTACTATCTGAAGGGGCTTCTGCAATTTTCTATCCACCTATAATGGTTCCTCTCCTCTCTCTCTCTCCTGGCCCTCCTTTCCCCCTGCCCTCCCAGTCTTACTCCAACCACAATACGTTCTTACTCTTCTCACTCCCCCCACTTTGCCATTCTCCAGGCCCTAGATCTTCTAGTAATACCATAGCCACTGCATACTGGAGCTCACATTCGGGATCAAAGAGGCTTCTGAACCATACAAAATTCTAGAGATTTTTCTCCCTGCACAGTTTCCAGCAACAATGCAGGTTTCTTGGTAATAGAGATAAATAACCCAAACTGTGGAAGCAGACAGAGCTGAGCTCAAATATTGCTTTGTTCATGTTATCATGCTTGCATGTTTTCAGAAGTATTTGTTGAGCAATTTCTATATGTCAAGCCCTGTTTTCGGTCAGGAGGACTCATCAGGGAGCAAAACAGATTCTGTCCTAATGCTCTGGAAGTTTCTGGTGGAACTGAGAAGGCAGATTCACCAAAGAATCTTACAAATAATTGCTGAAACTTGCAATAAATAGTATGAAGATGATGTGCAGGTGGGATAAGAACATTTAACAGAAAGATGTCACTTAGTCTCTCTAGAGGGAAGTAAAGTACAAGCTGACACCTCGAGAGTGAGTACAGTTGGCTGGGTAACAAGAGAAGGAAAAACTGGTTGTTTGGGAAAAGAACCTAAATGTCCATCAGTAGTAGAATGAAGCAGAGAGAACAGTGGTGGTAAAGGCCCTGAGGCAGGGAGGAATGTGAAGGAGAGACAGAGGGGTCAGAGAGCAAAGAGAGGGTGAATGGTACAACACCTGGTTGAAGTCACGGGCAGTGCCTGAGAGGCTGATGATTTTGGATTTCATTTAAAAAGCAATAGGACACTCACATCCAAAATACATATTTAAAAAAAAAAAACACAACTCAAAAAGAAATGAACAATTACAAGGCAGGTAAAAGGCATTAACTGACATGCCACAAAGGATGTCAGAATGGCCAACAATTACATGAAAGAGTGCTCAGCATCATTAGTCATGGAAAAATGCAGAGTAAAGCACAATGAAACACTACTACATATCCACCAGAATGGGTACAGTCGAAAATGCGACAGTACTTAGTGTTGGTCAAAATAAGGCAACTGGAATTCTCTTACACTCCAGGTGGGTGTGTAAATTTGCACAATCACTTTGGGAAAATGTGTGGCGATCCTACAAAAGTGACAGGCGTGTGTACCCTATGAGTTACAGCTGGGCACACACCCCAGAAGGCTCGTGTCCACCACAAAGGAACGTTCACAGCCGCTCTGGGTAGAATGGGTCCAAACTGTTAACAGCCTTAAATGGCCATCCACTCTAGAATGAATAGATAAATTGTGAAATATTAGTATAATAGAACACTACACTTAGTGAAAAGAACAAGCTAATGATACACACAACGTCGTTAAAGCTCACAGATGTAATGTTGAGTGAAATCAATTAAACGGGGGGGAGGGGTGCTCAGTCTGGGGGGCTCAGTCGGTTGAGCGTCTGCCTTGGGATCAAGTCATGACCTCAGGATCCTGGGATTGAGTCCCATGCCCGGCTCCCTGCTCACAGGAAGCCTGCTTCTCCCTCTCCTTCTGCCTGCCATTCTCTCTCAAATAAATAAATAAAATCTTTAAAAAAAATTTTTTTTAAACAGAGAGGGGGAAGCAAGCAATACAAGGAGGGATGTGCAGGCCAGCTGAGAGTAAAGACTTTAGATAAAGAAGCATGACGACCGCGTAAGGGGGAAGCGTCTCTGGCCCCACAAGTGGGCATGACCTACACAGAATAGTCATGTTGTCGTCTGGGGTTTAGAAGTTAGGCGGCCGATCTAAAACCAGCTGGAGAAGCACCAAGTGTCCATTCAAGTTGAGCGTGAGTCCCACACAGGCAGCACGCTCAGCATCCGGGGCAAGCTGGGGGCTCATTCTTCCAGGCCCTTCAGAAATAGCCCCCCAAGGGCCTGTTTCCGCCTGGCCATGTTGCCCCCTGATCCAGACAACGGGGTGACCTTCAGGGGCACCCGGGCAAATGCAGAGAAGAGAGGAGCTGAATGGAGGAAAAGGGATACTGACAAATGCCTGAGGTTAAGTGAAATGACTGGATTTTCAACAAACCATCACTCACAGCAGAGAATTCCAATCAGGTCTTCAGGGCCAATGGCGTACTTAGCGCTGGGCTGAGTGGCAGGTTTCGGGAATGCATCTGAGGGACATGGCTTCTGTGGGTATACATTCTCCTCCTCTTGATTTCTGTAGCACTTTAGCGAAAAGCTTCCTGAGATATCCATTCATTCTTCCTTGTTTGGTGTTTACTGGTACACTTTTGCTCCCCGTTGGCGTGCAAGCTTCCCGAGGGCAGACCCCAGGCCGGTTCATGTTGTTTCTGCTCTCACGGCCGGTGGCTGTGCCCACCCAGACCCCCCGAGCCGCGGAGGGGTTAAGAAGCTTAATTGAGGCTGGTGAGGGGCAAAGTGAGACGAGTGGCTGCGGGACAGGGGAGTCCACCTTGCAGACACCCAGTCACACTGAGTCCCATCATCTGGAGCCTGGGGCATCACTGTTTCTCTGAGACAGGTAAAAATAAAGTGTTTAAAATTCAAGAAGACATCTCAGCGAAGCAGGGACTCCGTGAAGACAGCCCTTGTGGCCGTATCAACAGCAGAGAGCAAAGGATGGAGACGGAGCACCAGAGAAGAGAGGCAAGGTCGCCTTGCCCTTGGGTCTCATTAGTGGAAATAAAACTTGCAGGAAAGTCACATCGTTTAAAGTTGTTTGGAAGTTTCCTGGGTGATCATGAAAGTGCTGGTGGCAGCGTGAGGTTTTCAGAATATACAGAGCCTGCCCTGAGAGCAACTGGATTGGCAATTAGGACAATGTGAGGTCAGGAGCTCTCTTCACTTCTTTAGCTGCTAATTAAGAAATCAGCTACATGTCAGGGGCTTGATGCTACCTAATGGGCTAAAGCCGTCCATGGTGATGACTAATAACATTGGATTGTTCTGGAGTTAATCTTGAACTGGATTTCCTGTGGGGATGAGATTAGATCATGTTATTCCTTGACAGAGCCTCTCTATGGGTATACGGAGGACACAGCTGAACAAGAGGAATAAAGGTTTTACCCTCTTGCATTCTCCCTCCGTTCCCCCCCTCCCCATCAGCCCAACAGCCACCATGTACCATCAGCCGTCTTCACCTGCACATGGGTGTTCTTGGTACAATGTGTAGGAATCACAGGGCCGGGCTGCCTGTGGACCCACGACCTTCACTGTCATGATCATGTCAAAAGCTCAGAAAGGGCAGCGTCGCAAAGATGTTTTGCGAATACAAATTGAGAAGTCCAGCAGATGTGGTTTGACGTCTCACTTTGCCCCTCACCAGCCTCAATTAAGCTTCTTAACCCCTCCAAGCCTCAGTTGTATTCATCTGTAAAATGGGAGTAATGGTAGTGCCTAGCTCATGAGTGTTTGGAGAATTAAATGAGATAAAGCATGTATCAGGTTTAGTGTAGTATCTAGTTCCGATAAGTGCAAATGGAACTATTTTTATTATTCCCTGAAAATGTCTCTTTATTTAACCTTCTTTCTTTTACAGAGTATAAACCATTTTGCAGTCATTCCACCACCCAGGGAGAGAAGGGATCTCGGCTTATGGAGGAAACCACAAATAAGATGGTCATATGTACAGATTTCTACCTTCAAGCTTAGAAGACAGCACTTTGATGGAGGCTAGTTAGGATCTCACAGGAGACTCTGAGGCCCTATATAGGACACACTCCTTTAAATATCACATACCATTGGGGTGCCTGGGTGGCTCAGCCGGTGAAGCATCTGCCTTGGACTCAGGTCATGATCCCAAGGTCCTGGGATCAAGCCCCAGGTCAGTCTCCCTGCTCAGCCCTCGTGCTCTCTCTCTTGTTATCTCTTTTTCTCTCAAATAAATAAATAAAATCTTTAAAAAATATATCACACACCATTATGTGTTTACAGTTCCAAAGTAAACCAAGATCTTTGAAGAGTGCTTTTCCATCAGTCTTGTTCTTTCTACTGCTAATGGAGAAGGATCTCTCAGATTGGTGCCAGCATGTTGCCTTAAAAACAGACAAGGCAGATACAAAGCAGTCAAGGAATATCCTCCAAGCTGAGTGGGGTTTTACAAAGTTTGCATAATCGTTAATGAAAAAGGGATGGAGTGGCAGTGACCATAACTCTTGGCTTTATCCATCCCTGATGAATGGAGTTATCCATCCTTACCAAGGATCCAAGGATGCTCTGAATGGTATGATATGAGAGATGGGCATTTCTTTGGGGCTGATCAACCTCAAAAGAGAGAAGACATGAAGTCACCTCACTGTAGGTAAAGGACGGATGCACATCAATATGTATAAGCCTCTTTGGTTAGCAGAGTCCCAGTGACTGGTTCTGACCTAGGCCCCAGGGTCATTTGACACAAAGTCATGGACCAAAGCACAAATAGTGCTGGATGCCTGTGTTCACGGCCAAGACAAAGTGGAAGAATAAAAAAGAGGAAAGCAGAAGTTTGCCACATGCTCAACAGAAGTCATCTTAAAACAAAGAACCAAAAAATCATTGTTCTCAGCTGTACATCTGCTCTCATCTTGTCATCTTCATTTAGATATCAATTTGATTTTAAAAAATGGAAAGTCATGGTCACCAAGTTCCAGAACCTCATCTTTGTCTAAGACCTAGAACTCCTTCATTTCTATGAAAATTGGGCAAATAACTCCCAAAAGCCAATATGGAGTCCAGGGCTGGTCAGAATTACCTGGGGAATATTTACAAATTACAGATGCTATGAGGTTACCTCATATGGACTGACCTAGAAGTATAAGGGTAGGCCCATTGATTTAAGCACCCCTGGTGATTGTGATGGGGGACCAACTTTGAGAACCCCTGGAATGGGCCATTTCCATGCCTAGCTTTACAGAATTTGCACCTGAATGCCATCTCCTCATTAATGGTCCTCCTTATAATTCACCACTGGGAAGCTTGCCCAGCAAGTTCCAAGAAGATAACGTGACACCAATAGCCAGTTTCTTCTACTACTTATCCAGGGGTTTTCCTGCCCCTCTGCTGCAAAAAGTCCATTCCAACGATCGACAAAACTAAAAAGCAATTTACAGAATGGGAGAAGATATTTCCAAATGACATATCTGATAAAGGGTTAATATGCAAAATCTATAAAGAACTTACAAAACTCAACACCCAAAAAACAAATAATCTAATTAAAAATGGGCAAAAGACATGAATAGACATTTTCCCAAAGAAAACAAACAGATGGTCAACAGACACGTGAAAAAATGCTCAACATCCCTCATCATCAGGGAAATGCAAATCAAAATTACAATGAGATATCACCTCATACCTGTCAGAATGGCTAAAATCAACAACACAAGAAACAATAGGTGTTGGCAAGGATGTGGAGAAAAAGGAACCCTCGTGCACTGTTGGCGGGAATGCAAACTGGTGCAGCCACTCTGGAAAACAATATGAAGGGTCCTCACAAAATTAAAAATAGAATAAACCTACCACCCAACAATTCCACTACTAGGTATTTACCCAAAAAATACAGAAATACTAATTCAAAAGGATACATGCATCCCAATGTTTAAAGCAGCATTATCTACAATAATCAAATTATGGAAACAGCCCAAGTGTCCATCGACTGATGAATGAATTAGGAAGATGTGGGGTGTGTGTGTGTGTGTGTGTATATATATATATATATATATATATATATATACACATATATATAATGGCATATTACTCAGCCATAAAAAAAAAAGAATGAAATCTTGCCATTTGCAAAAACATGGATGGAACTACAGAGTATTATTATGCTAAGTGAAATAAGTCAGTCAGAGAAAGACAAATACCATATAATTTCACTCATATGTGGAATTTAAGAAGACAGACAAGCAAAGGGGGAAAAAAGAGAGAGGCAAACCAAGAAACAGACTCTTACTATAGAGAACAAACAGATGGTTACCAGAGGGGAAGTGGGTTGGGGGATGGGGAAAATAGGTGATGGGGATTAAGGAGTGCACTTGTCAGGAGGAGTACTGGGTGATGTAGGGAAGTGTTGAGTCACTGTGTTGTACACTTGAAACTAATATTATACTCTATTTAACTAACCAGAATTTCAATAAAAACTTTTTTAAAAGTCCCTTCCAAAGTCCTAACACCTTCCACTTAAACTGGCCTTTACCTTCATCTGTATCTGGACTCCCCCCTTTCAGAATGGAATCCAATGACCTATTCTCTTTTTTTTTTCTTTTTTTAAGATTTTATTTATTTTTTAGAGAGCGAGCGAGAGAGAAACAGCATGAGAGGGGAGA
Organism: Mirounga leonina; assembly: GCF_011800145.1. Classification (NCBI taxonomy): domain Eukaryota; kingdom Metazoa; phylum Chordata; class Mammalia; order Carnivora; family Phocidae; genus Mirounga; species Mirounga leonina. The sequence goes on from NW_023270377.1 coordinate 14,621,112, forward strand.
GGGTCAGAGGGAGAGGCAGGCTCCCCGCCAAGCCAGGAGCCTGATGTGGGACTCGATCCAGGGACTCCAGGATCATGACCTGAGCCGAAGGCAGACGCCCAACCATCTGAGCCACCCAGGTGCCCCCAATGACCTATTCTCATGCTGAACACTTTTCCTGTTGAGAATCTTGTAAATGCAACGTGAGTTTGTCCCTGAACGTAGTGGTTAAATGTCCAGAAAAGAATCACTCCCATAGGTGCTCAGAGAAATTCCTAATGAGCCTGTGGAGTACTACTTAAAAAAGAGAGAGAGAGAGAACTATATTTCAACTCTGAGTGTGTGTGTGTGTGTGTGTGTGTATTGTAGGAGAGGAGAGATTTTGAGTCAGATTTAAGCAAAGCAATAAGTTAATCTTTTATTCCAACAGGGGAAAATAAACGATCTGACCTTGTATCTGGAAGCTGGGGAAAAGACAAGCTTCTCTTTTATCATTTTGGAAAGACTCTGGGGTGGGGAGGGGGAGAGGTGAGGAGGGCGGAGGAGTAGTTTTTCTTTTTTAATCACAGTTTTTAAAATGGTATACCATGTCTTGTCAGGCCTAAACCACCCTAAACCGTCTTTCAGAGGAAAAACTCCTGTAATCTCCCGTCTTCCTCTGTGGGGAAGAAAGATGTCATGGAAACCATGCCTCTGCCTAAAACAAGAGATGGTGACAGTGATAACGTAACTGTTTCCATGACTCCAAAAGGAGATGCTTGTCTCTACATGGAGGCGTTTTATCAAGCATCAGGCACTTTCCCCAGGCTGAGACGCCTGTGCCCACCCTGCCCCAGTTACTCTCTGTCAGTAGTCTATCCAAGCTTTAAAGTCAAATTCTCCAGAAGCTTTTTCTTCTCCCCTTGGTTGGAAGAGATCCTGCTTGCCCTGAATGTGAGCTCTTCAGACCTTGAGCAGTGGTTCTCATCAGAAGGGTAGGACTGTCTGGAGACATTTTGGTTGGCGCAACTGGGAAGGAAGCATCTAGTGGTGGAGGCCAGGGGCGCTGCTAAGCATCCTACAATGCACAGGAGGACCCCCACAAAAAAAGGATTGTCGACCCCAAACCTCTGCAGCACTGAGGTTGAGAAACCATGTTGGGCAGTGATCTGTGTGCTGGCCCAGCAGCAGGACCTGACACAGCCCATGTCCCTCCCCCTTGGTTTCTAGGACACTACACTCTCCAGGTTTCCTCCAATCTCACGGATCTGTCCTCCAATCACTTCCCATCTCCCCGACTTCTAAACGGAGGGGCGTGCCTGTGCTCCATCCTTGGATTCATTCTCACTCCAGTCCATGCTCTTAAATATCCACAGACCCACCGGCCGCCTCCCCTGAACTGCACTTGGACATCTCCACTTGGCCGTCACCAGTGCATCCCTAACTCGGCATATCAAAAACATGAGTTCTTGTTTCTCCTCAAAACACCTGCTCCCCCAAGGCATCTCTGCTAATGGTCATTCGCTCTGCCTAGTTGCTCAGGGGAATAACCTTGCAATTGTCCTTGATGCCTCTCTTCCTCTCAAACACTCAGCCAATCTACCATCAAATCCTGTTGACTCACAATCTATCCAAACACGCCCACCGCTGGCACCACTGATGCCTCAGCTACCGCCTTCTCTCGCCTAGACCATCACACTGGTCTCCTTGCGGGTCTCCCTGCTTGCATCTCTAGCCCCTTCTCGGTACAGGAGCCAGAGTGATCCTTTCGAAATGTAAGCCAGGTCATGTCACTTCTCTATTTGGAATCCCCCAAAGGCTCCTTCCTATCAATCCCAGGGCGGAAGCCAAAGTTCTTACAGTGTCTTGACAAGGTTTTATATAATCCATCTGCTTCAAAATCCCCTAATCTACCCCAACAGTGCATCTGCGACTCATAGCCTACCACTCTCCCCCTCTCTCTGCATCCACACTGGCCTCCTTACTCTTCCTTGAATCTGCCAGACACAATCGCACCTCAGGACCCTTGTCTTTGCTGTGCCCTCTGCCTAGAATGAGCTTCCCCTCAAATTCCCATAACTGCCCCATTGATCCTTCAGGTCTTACTGAAATGTCACCTTCTCAGAGAGGCCTCTCGTGGCCACACAATTTACAATTGTAGCCACGCCCCCATCCCCACTTACTGGTTTTAATATTTTTTCCATAGTGTGTATCACCATCTGGCATGCCACGTATTTTACTTAGCTAATTTGTTATCTGATCCTCCCAACAGGATGCAAGCTGTCTAAGGGCTGGGATTTATTTTTCATTGCTGTTCCCACAGCACACAGGTAAGTGCTGTCCACAGTAAATGCCCAAAGTGATGAATGAGCAAATCCCCGGTTCAGCATCGAGATTGTCTAGGAACAGGGGGTGCCTTGTTGCATCCCCTGCACGGGGTCGTGCGCACCCCTCCTTTTGCTTCTCTCTGACACTGATCCCTTGCCTAGACCAGGCACTGGACGCGGAGCTTTTGTACAAATTAAATGAAATGGCTAATTTCATTTAATTTATTAGGAACTCAATCTAGTTTTAATCACATTTGCAGTCTGAATGCGTAAAATGTCAAAAAGCATCTTTGCCTCAGTGAAGGCTTCCTCCTGCCTTCCTAACCGGTTTATCAATCCACCAGGACTCTGGCAGAGGCTGCAAATCACGCCTGAGGACAGGCTGTGAGCAGACTTTCTGCACCATCTTGTGGTCAGTCTGCAAACGACACCTCCTGGCAGCGATCTGGGTCCCCGCATGCGTGAGAGGCGTCTGTTGACTGGTCTCCTCCCAGCCCCAGAGCCAGTCTGTTTCTCTTCTCCTTCCCATTCCTCCACTTCCCAGACTGTCCTTACCTGGGAGTGCTTTAGCTTGGTGAGTCTCACTCTTTATCGGGAAAAAATGAATTTCCTCCTGGCCCCACAAGGAGAGCACTGAAGGTTACTTGCACTCTTAACTACTCCCACATTGCTCCTGAATCAGCAGCTTCACCCGATTCAAGTCCCCGTGTCCTGAAACACCGTGGGTAACGGTCTCTAATAGCCATGTCCTGAGATGCAGGAGTTCAGTGGCATTGCGAGAAGCTGTCCCACCTTCATCTCCCAAAACTCAACCGTTGGGAGTTTCTTTTTTTTTTTTTTTGGTAAGATTTTATTTATTTATTTGACAGAGAGAGACAGCAAGAGAGGGAACACAGCAGGGGAGTGGGAGAGGGAGAAGCAGGCTTCCCGCTGAGCAGGGAGCCCGATGCGGGGCTAGATCCCAGGACCCGGGGAACATGACCTGAGCCGAAGGCAGACACTTAACCACTGAGGCACCCAGGCGCCCCTCTGTTGGGAGTTTCTGATATGTGCTCTTTATTCAACACTCCCAGAACTCAGGCTGTAGGTATAAATACTCCTGGGAGAGGTAACAGCTTCATTTCCAATCATACCAACCTACAGACAGGTGTTGAAGGGTAAGGGCAGAGGAGAAAGGCCTAGGAGAAAGGTCTAAAGGTGGACACCCTAGGGGCAAGGCCTGTGACAAAGAAAGGCAACAGGGCCTCTAAATTCGACTTTACACATCTTCACTTTGCCTCCTGTTCAGCCCACCTGTGTCCAGCAGGATCTCACTACTTCTGTTCCGTGTATTTGGGATTAGGGAGGGGAGAGGGGGCAGATCAGTCTTCACTGGTGAAAATTCTACATGATCTATAAAGCAGCTCTATTACTCTCAAGAACCCCCAAACAATATTAACTACAGCCACCAAAGTCTGCTTGGGAAAAGATTATAGACCAAGAACAATGACTTGAAATGAGCACATGAATTGTTAGAAAGGAGCTTGCACTTCCGAGGTATGAGAAGTTTCCTGAATCACTTTGGCCAAGAGATTGTTTTTGTGATATCGATAAAGAAATGAAAGAAAGAGTGTGGAATTTTAAGTAAATTTAGACTTTAGGCGCCAGTACCCGAATTACCATCAGGAGGAGAAGGGAAGAGACTAACATTATTAAGAGCCTATTTACGGGAAGCACTATTGAGGAACATTACATAACTTTTCATCTAAATTAACAACTCTCTTCTGAGGCCAGCTCTGTGACCTTGGGCTAGTAACTTAACCTCTCTGAGCCTAAGACTTCTCCTCCATAAAAGGAAGCTGATGCTGTGAAAAACGGTTTGATGGTTCCTCAAAAAGTGAAATATGGAATTATCATATGATCCAGCAAGTCCACTGCTGGGAATGCACCCAAAAGAATTAAAAGCCGGAACTCAAACAGATATTTGTTTTTTGTTTTGTTTTGTTTTGTTTTAAAGATTTTATTTATTTATTTGAGAGAGAGAGAATGAGAGAGAGCACATGAGAGTGGGGAGGGTCAGAGGGAGAAGCAGGCTCCTCGCTGAGCAGGGATCCCGATGCGGGACTCGATCCAGGGACTCCAGGATCATGACCTGAGCCGAAGGCAGTCGCTTAACCAACTGAGCCACCCAGGCGCCCCTCAAACAGATATTTGTACACCAATGTGCAAAGCAGCATTATTCGCCAACAAAAAGGGAGAAACAACCGAAATACTCATCAAGAGATGACTCCATGAACAAAATGTGCTATAAACATACAAAAGATCATTGTTCATCCTTAAAAGGGAATGGAATTTTTTTTAAGATTTTATTTATTTATTTGTCAGAGAGCACAAGCAGGGGGAGCGGCAGGCAGAGGTTGAAGCAGGCTCCCCACTGAGCAGGGAGACTGATGCAGGACTCGATCCCAGGACCCTGAGATCAGGACATGAGCCAAAGGCAGACGCTTAACTGACTGAGCCACCCAGCCGTTATAGAATAGAATAGAATTCTGATGCAAGCTACAACATGGGTGAACCTTGAAGACATGATGCTACGTGAAATAAGACAGACACAAAAGGATAAATACGTACCATCCCACTTACATGAGGTACTGAGAACGGGCAAATTCAACTCAAAGAGAGAAAAAGTAGAATAGACGTTAGTTACTAGGAGCTGAGGGAGGGAAAATGGGGAGTTAGTGTTCAGTAGGGACAGAGTTTAGTTGGGGAAAATGCAAAAGTTCTATATATGGATAGTGGTGGCAGTGGCTCGTTGTGAATGTGCTTAATGCCACTGAATGGTACACTTAAAAATGGTTAAAATGGGGCGCCTGGGTGGCTCAGATGGTTAAGCGTCTGCCTTCGGCTCGGGTCATGATCTCAGGGTCCTGGGATCGAGTCCCGCATCGGGCTCCCTGCTCCTTGGGAGCCTGCTTCTCCCTCTGCCTCTGTCTGTCTCTAATGAATAAATAAATAAAATCTTAAAAAAAAAAAAAAGGTTAAAATGGTAAGTTTGATGTTATACGTATTTTACCACAATAATAGATAGAAAAGGGTGCTGAGTGGGGGGGGAGGATGTGTTAGCCTGGTGGTGGGTATTGAGGAGGGCACATTCTGCATGGAGCACTGGGTGTTATGCACAAACAACGAATCATGGAACACTTCATCTAAAACTAATGATGTAATGTAGGGGATTAACATAAGAATAAAAAAAAAAAAAGAAAAGGGTGCTGAGTTACCATTCAAAACCCAGTCTTTCTTAGACCACCAAATCAATGTCCTTTCTACAGGATCCTCTCGTGCCAAATGTGTTGAATTGTGGTCTTGTTAAGTATTACTTGGCAAAAAGTGTGAGTAGATGTTGTAAATTAATTGGGTAGTTTTATTGGCCCCTGAAGCACAAAAAGGAAAAAATATTGCAATGAATTTTTCCAAATATGAAATATTACTTCCGGCTTTCCTCCTGAGCTGATTCCATTCTGGACCAGTTGTCTCCCTTGGGGGTGGAGAGGGGGGAGGGGAGGGCAGGCAATTTCTCTTCTTCTATAGTCTTGATGAGAAAAGTCTCCACAATGTACTTTTTTTTTTCTATTAACAATGTAAAAGGATGACTTTTTTCCTCCAATTTTAATTGAGATGGAACATTCCAAGACCAAGAAAATGTCATGCATTGGATGATGAGTAAGCTGGACATCATGGGAATGATAGTTGCAGGACACAGCTATTTGCCAAAAATGTGACCTATGGGATTTAAGGACCATGTCACGCTGCTCTGCTTGGATGGTTCTTATTTGGATGAGATTAAACCACCAATTTAGCTTTCTTTTGAGAGGAAAAATGTCCAGAGCAAACCAGGGTATGGAGAGGGGGGATGTACACAGCCATGCGGAAGGAGGGAAAGGTGTCCCCTAACTCAGAGAACTCTGGGACTTACAGAGGAAATAACCTAGTCTCCCTAGTGAACACAAAAAGAAGAGATAAAGGGATAGTTCGACACCCACGTTATGCTTTGACCTGGAAGGAAAGTAAGCCAAGAAGACTATAACTTTGAAGATAAGTTACAGAATATGAATCTCTCCACATGGGGCACTCACTCTATTTTCTTATGACTTTCAAATCCTGCCAAAGAGCACAGTCAAGACTAAAAATATAAAAAGCCATAAAAGGGAGGCCCAAATGGCTCTCCAGATGTGTGTGTGCGTCCATTCTATGAGAAATCACACTAGCAAAGACAGATAAAAATGTGATGGGCTTCCATGCTAAAGCTGACTCGACTGATAAACATATATTGAGCACCTACCACATAAAAGGTTATTGGGCCAGGCTCCATGAAATACAGAATCAAACCTGATCCCATCCCCATGCTAGATTATAATCTAGCTTTACATTTTTAGGAATTTAGTCCCATCAACAGAAAACTATCCTGATAGTTAATTAAATAACTAGTAGAGAAAGTAGGAATTCTGGTCTCGATGGAGAGTTGAATATGTGCGTTTAACGCCTCCTCCTCCTGGGTCCTTGTTAAAATGGTAGCAAGAAAATGTCGAAGGACATAAGCCCCACCACAGTAAAGAAAATAAAAGAAGGGCTATTGTTGAGGGGAAGTCAACAAAGTTCTGGAAGACAGAGGCTGGATGGAGGGATGTTAAAATGAAGATCAAAGGAAATCATGACCTAGAGTCTGCGTGGAAGGGAATACATTCCAGAAAAGAGCCAAACCCCCTGAGGAGGTTCAGGACTCAGACACAGCAGGAATGTCGAGGTAGTGAAATGAAGGCGTGTACACGAAGGTGAGCTGCTCTGCCCACCGCACTCACTTGAAACATCTCCCCCATGCCCCCTGCCATGCTCCAGTCTAATCATTAGAGAGTGCTCCTCCACACAAATCATATGGTACCACTGGAAACATCGCTGCCTTCTGGCATTTAGGATGCCCTCCATCTTGCAGAGGCAAACCCCTCCAATGGACAGGTCCTGCCCACAGGATCTACATACAGGCTCTTTTTATTGCCTCACACTCCAATCTGAATGGACACAAGGATGACGTTTCAGGATAAAGATTGTTTTTAATAGTCATTTTTTTAATGACTCCCGCCAATATAAAGAAAAACTGGGTTATAGACAGGAACTCAAAAAAACAAAAACTCTCATTAGCAATTGTACCCATAAAACGAAAATAGGATGCTATATAAAGAAAATCATAGACCAAAACAAGAGCGATTGAAAAAAATTTTAAATTATTGCAAACAGAAAATTCATTACAAGGGCTGGGAAAATAAAATCTACATGACTTCCCCCCAAAATCAGGTCCCAAACTCAAGAGATAAAAAAGATGATAGAAAAAATAAGAGACCTATAAGCCTAATCCATGGATCCAGTATTAGCTAATAGGAAATTAGCTAAATTGTCAAAGAAATAATACAAGACCGTGAGAAGTCAGAGGTGGGAATGAGGGTTCAGGGAGTGAGGAAAAATGTCACAATGAAGTAGAGTTTTTAGCTCAGCCTTGAAAAATGTATGGGATTCTGACCAATGGGGAGAAGCAAGGATCTCAGTACAGAGCCTAGCAAGCAGAGTCCAGACCGGAAGAGAGCATGGTTTGGCCCATGAAACTGCATAGATTCAGGTCCAAATACCATTTCCCCAGTCTGGGCATCTCCAGACACTGATCCATGTGGTATCTGATGGAATCCTCATAGACAGGCCGGGGGTAGGGGGGGCGGTAATCCCTCTGGGACTACAGTGGGGGTCCGTGTTGCCATAGGAGTCTCCATATTGGAGGCTGTGGTGAAGTTGTCAGGGAGAAGCTGCAGGTGTCTGAGGTTCCCCACGGAGGCGCCAGCATCAGAAGCCACCCTGCTTAAGAGAACCTGCGTTAGCCTGGGTGGCTCAGTCGTTAAGCGTCTGCCTTCGGCTCGGGTCATGATCTCGAAGTCCTGGGATCAAGCCCCGCATCAGGCTCCCTGCTCGGCAGGGAGCCTGCTTCTCCCTCTTCCACTCCCCCTGCTTGTGTTCCCTCTCTCGTTGTGTCTCTCTCTGTCAAATAAATAAATCTTAAAAAAAAAAAAAAGAGAGAGAACCTGTGTTAGATACCCCAGCTGGAGCTAACAGAGGAGGAAGGCCTGGGGAGTCCACAGTGCAAGTTCTGCCCCCCTCCCCAGGAGAAATGGTGTAAAAGCCAGAACAGGGGGCAGAAGGGGGCAAAAGAAACCCCAGAGTGACTAAATAGGCATGAGGCACCTTTTGGGGGTCAGGGAAATGTTCTAGAACCAGATTGTGGTGATGGTGGCCCAACTCTATAAATTCACTACAAATCACTGAATAACACACTTAAAATAAGTGAATGTTATGGTATATCAACTATACCTCCATAAAGCTGTTTTTTTAAAAAAAAAAGAGAAAGGAGGGCACCTGGGTGGCTCAGATGGTTAAGCGTCTGCCTTCAGCTCAGGTCATGATCCCAGGGTCCTGGGATGGAGGCCCACATCGGGCTCCTGGCTCAGTGGGGACCCTGCTTCTCCCTCTCCCTCTGCCTCTCTCCCTGCTCATGCTCTCTCTCTCTCTCTCTGTATCTCTGTGTCTCAAATGAATAAAATTTTTTTAAAAAATAAGTAAAAATAAAAGAGAAAGGAAACCGTTGCATGGAAAGACATGGTCATAATGTTCATGGGTAAACAGAAATTAGTGGAATGACTTAGGCGTCAGGAGCAGGATAACTAGGTGGCCTACTCTGCGCCAAAGTTAGCAAAACTCCCTTCGTGGCATATTGCAATCTTCCTGCTTGCACATATCCCATGTGTTCATTTCTACACGGTCACGTATAAAGCACCGGGCACAGTGCCAGGCACACAGCAAGCCCAGGGCAGGTGGGCAGTGCCATGCTTGGCCTCCAGGGCAAGCCCACAGCGGAAAGGTGCTGGAGCAGGTGGGCAGAAGACTGTGAGCATCAGGGGTCAGCAAGGCAGGGATGGGGCAGGGACGAGAGGCTGGGGTTATTACTGCCAGTCAGGACCAGCGGGACGGCTCCGAACCAAGAGAGTCTGGAGTGGAGGAGGTCGGAATCCCCCCAACTCGTTTGCAATGTGCTTCAGACTGCCTGGGTTGGGTTCCTCTGGCACCTAACTCATTGAACGGGTGCAAGCTTCAGCTTCCTCCTCGGTAAAGCAGGGTGAATAAGGACACCCATTTCTACAGCACTATCACAGGGATTAACGGAGGTAACACGCATGACATCCTTGGCAAATTCTCAGTGTTAACTATTATAATTATTATTCCGAAACTCCCAAGCATGAGAATTTTTAGTGTCTCACAGTGCCTGGTTTCTCAAGAGGTTTTTCTAATAAAACTGCCATCATTTTTCTGTATCTTCAAAGCAAAAGAAAGAACAGGAAGGATTTGGGAAGAAGAAGGGGAGACCCAGCATAAAATTCAAAAAGCAATTCTTGTTCCTCATACTGCAATCCAAAAACCATCTTTTTCTTCCCCTATCCATAGTCCGTTTTGACATCAAGGGCGTGTTGGTGACCAGGGATCGTGGGTGTCTTGCTGTGGTGAGTCTGCGTCTGTCACCTCCCCTACCTGGGAAAATAGCCTGTCCTACTTCACCAGGTTCCCATGATTCTGCAGGAGAAAGGCTCTGGGTCTGTACCACTTTGCGAAGACAGGAAGCTGCGGAGCTGACGAACGTCAGCATGCACGGTGGACAGCATCACAGGGCTGGTGATTCACAGGAGGGGAATGGGTGGCAGTCGCTGAAACATCCATTGTCCCCACACGGCCCCTGCTGCTTCCTCTAAATGCTGCAGAGGAGGGAGGCAAGATCCACAAAGGCAAGGCTGACTTCGGGGTCCCCACCGAACGCCCACGTGTCTCTGTTTGATTAATGGCACTGAATACATTTTTATTTCCCTCAGTTATCAGTGTATTCCTGGGAAGGGGTAGGACAAACAAATGTCACAAGAGACTCAAAGGCATATGAAATTATTCTCTCTCATCAGGGAGGAACGGGAGGGAGGGAGGGAAGGAATATGTGACAAAAAACCTAACAGGTCACATTGCACACCAGCTTTCTCCTTGTTGCCTGCCTTTTAGCCTGGGTAAAAGCTAACTGGTGAAAATAATACTATAGCAAACACTCAGAATCTCTTAGAAGAAAGACATATTACGCTAGACTTGAGGAATAAAATGAATAGCTAAAGCCCCCGTGTCTTCGGGAATTTAAATGTGTCCCGGGAGTCAGGATATATACATTCAAAACAAAATAACAATTGGATAGCTTGCAAAACTTCTAAGGTTTGATCTAGCCGGTCCACTATTCGGGAACTGTCCTATACATGAGTTTCCACTTATGCCCAAAATGATAGTAAGGGCTCTTTGCTGTCACACTGATTCTAGTGGTGAACTTTAGAATAACACAAATGCCCAGTAATGAAAGAATGATTAAATACGTTATAATACGGGACACCTGGGTGGCTCAGTCGATGAAGCATCTGCCTTCAGCTCAGGTCATGATCCCAGGGTCCTGAAAGCAAGTCCCACATCAGGCTCCCTGCTCAGTGGGGAGTCTGCTTCTCCCTCTACTCCCCCCCCCATCCCCGCTCGTGATCTCTCTCTCTCTCAAGCTCTCTCTCACAAATAATCTTTTTTAAAAAAATAAAATAAATATGCATAAAAATTTTTAAAAGCTGTATGGGGGCAAAAGTTCCACATAAACAGGAAAATTCCAATTGAGTGTTGAGGCAGTCAACAAGAGAACTGATAACATGAAAATAAAGATACACAGAAAAGGGAAGGAAACACAAGAGAAAAAAAATGTTTAATGCAAGAAGACAGGAATAGATACTCAAATATCACATTATAAAGATAGAATAAACAGAACAAAATTGATAAGCAAAGAGTATAATTGGAAGAACGCTTTAAAAAAAAATGGGTTATGCGTTGAAGGGCATCCCCCAAGAGAGATATATTGAAGTCCTAACTCCTAGTACCTCAGAATGGGACCTTACTTGGAGGTAAGGTTATTGCTGATGACCAGGTTAATAGGAGGTCACTAGGGTGGGCCCTAATCTGACTGTGTCCTTACGAAAAGGGGAAATTTGGACACACAGATGCACACAGAGGGAAGATGATTATGAAGACACAGGGAAAAGCCATGTGACGGATTGGAGAGATGAATCTACAGGTCAAAGACTGCCACAGATCATGGCAAGCCACCAGCAGCTGGAAGGAAGCAAGAAAGAATTCTCTGGTAGGTTTCAGAAGGAACATGGCCAAGCCAACACACCTTGATTTCAGACTTCTAGCCTCCAGAACAGTGAGAGAACTGATTTCTCTTGTTTTAAGTCACCCGGTTTGTGGTATTCTGTGACAGGAGCCCTAGGAAACTAACACACTAATATAAATACAATGAGATTAGAAAATAACAAGTTTCTGGTTTTTACCAAAACATGAGGCAATTTCAAGGTATTTTTTTCTTAAAAATTATTAATTTGGGGGCACCTGGGTGGCTCAGTCGTTAAGCGTCTGCCTTCGGCTCAGGTCGTGATCCCAGGGTCCTGGGATCGAGCCCCGCATCGGGCTCCCTGCTCCGCGGGAAGCCTGCTTCTCCCTCTCCCACTCCCCCTGCTTGTGTTCCTGCTCTCACTGTCTCTCTCTCTGTCAAATAAATAAAAATCTTTAAAAAATATATTAATTTTGCCAGGATAAGAAAAATAAAGTCTATTCTCCTAAATTTGATTTGGATTTTTAGGATAGCAGTAATGCCATTGTAAAATAATAATAATAATAATAAAGAAAAGCATGAAGAGAAAAATAAGTTAACCACAATTTCACAACCACCACCATGTTGGCACATTTCCTTCCAGGCTTTTCTCTATGCAATATATGTGCACCCCCTACACACACACACTTTGACCTGAAGTGCCTCTAAATTTTGATTCCAACTTTCTTCCCCCAAATAATTCATAATATGAAATAATCCTCATGATATAAGAAGTTGTGTAAATGCTTCTGTTGCCTGTATGATCAATCGAATGGGTGTTATATGACATTTAGCTCTTTAGGTATTAGGGTGCATAGGGTGTTTCTAATCTATGGTTACTATAAAAAACTTCACAGTGAAGGTCTTTGTTCAACCCGGCCTGAGCGCCCCCCTCCTGACCCCCACCCGGCCTCCCATTAAAACCATCCTGATCCCATTCTGACCTTCAGTCTTCCTCCCATTTCAGACACGGAGTCCTTCTGAGGCTGGACAGTGTCTAGTACAGGGCCATGAGGGTAGACAAAGTGTAAGGGCATTGGAACTATAGGCTTTACAAATAGAATTTGGAAAGCTGGGGTGTCACATTGTTTGGGCAACAGAGTGGTGGGTTTTTCATTCCTATTTTGATGAAGACTGTGGAACTCTGCAGTATCACAGAGCAAAAATTTCACAACTGTGATGTTTTTCCCCCAGTGGGAAGCTGGGACTCAGGGATGGGAGAAGGTACATACATACACCCCTCCCTATGGACCCCTACTCATGCCTCTCATTTAAAAATGTTTATCTTAACATGACTATGGTGATTAAGGAAAACCAAAGCAAATGATTTTAAAACTGTATACATTTCCTGGTAAAGCACAAACACTTGTGAAAAAACTCTATGATTTAAAAATATTGAGATGTAAGCCACATAAATCAAAGCTTTCTAGGGTCCTCTAATTTTGTCAGTAATTTGTTTCAGATTGTAAAGAAGTCTTGAGTTCAGAAAGTTAGAGAACTGCCTTAACATGTGGAAAATCATACAGGTATGAAATCCTCTGGTTGTAAAAAACTGATGAAGTCTTTAGGGACTGCCCCTCCCTTATCCAACATGTGAGAGTTCATGCAGGTTAAAGAACAAAATGAATGTGAAGAAAGTGGGGAAATCTTTAGCTATAATGTATCTTGTAGTCAACGTCAAGGACTTCATAAAACTCCGCAAATGTGGTCATTATAGGAAAATCTTCACTTATAGCTTGCCTTTGATTAAACAAGAAAGCTCGCACTGAGATTTCTATGAAGAAACCCTGTAAATGCAGACAGTGGGGGAAAGCTGCAGGTCATCCCTCTCTTACCATGAGAGGGCATTTTCTTCTTTTTTTTTTTTTTTAAAGATTTTATTTATTTGACAGAGAGAGATACAGCGAGAGAGGGAACACAAGCAGCGGGAGTGGGAGAGGGAGAAGCAAGCTCCCCGTTGAGCAGGGAGCCCAACGCGGGGCTCGATCCCAGCACCCTGGGATCATGACCCGAGCCGAAGGCAGACGCTTAACGACTGAGCCACCCAGGTGCCCCGAGAGAGCATTTTCTAAAGAGAAAATCTACCACCAGCATTTCTCACAGAGCTGGAGCAATTCTAAAATTTGTAAGGAACCAGAAAATACCTTGAAGAACCAAAGGAATGCTGAAAAGAAAACCAAAGCTGGAGGCTTCACAATTCCGGACTTCAAGCTCTGTTACAAAGCTGTCATCATCAAGACAGTATGGTACTGGCACAGAAACAGACACATAGATCGGTGCAAACAGAAGAGAGAGCCCAGAAATGGACCCTCAACTCTATGGTCAACTAATCTTCGACAAAGCAGGACAGAATGTCCAATGGAAAAAAGACAGTCTCTTCAACAAATGGTGTTGGGAAAATTGGACAGCCACATGCAGAAGAATGAAACTGGACCACTTTCTTACACCATACACAAAAATAAATTCAAAGTGGATGAAAGATCTAAATGTTGAGACAGAAATCCATCAAAATCCTAGAGGAGAACACAGGCAGCACCCTCTCTGACCTCAGCCACAGCTACTTACTAGACTCGTCTCCAAAGGCAAGGGAAACAAAAGCAAAAATGAACTATTGGTACTTCATCAGGATAAAAAGCTTTTGCACAGCAAAGGAAACAATCAACAGAAGTAAAAGGCAACCTACAGAATGGGAGAAGATACTCACAAATGACCGATCAGATAGAGGGCTTGTATCCAAAATCTATAAAGAATTTATCAAACTCAACACCCAAAAAACAAAAAGTCCAGTCAAGAAATGGGCAGAAGACATGAACAGACACTTCTCCAAAGACGACATACAAATGGCCAACACATGAAAAAATGTTCAACATCACTTGGCATCAGATCAAAACCACAATGAGATACCACCTCTCACCAGTTAGAATGGCTAAAATTAACAAGTCAGGAAATGACAGATGTTGGTGAGGATGTGGAGAAAGGGGAACCCTCCTACATTGTTGGTGGGAATGCAGGCTGGTGCAGCCACTCTGGAAAACAGTATGGAGGTTCCTCAAAAGGTTACAAATAGAACTACCCTAGGCCCAGCAATTGCACTACTAGGTATTTATCCAGAGAACACAAAAATGCTAATTCAAAGGGGCACATGCATTCCAATGTTTATGGCAACATTAACAATAGCCTACATATATATATAGGCTAACAATGTGTATATATATCGTGTGTGTACACACACACACACACACACACACACACACAGAGGAATATTACTCAGCCATCAAAAAGAATGAAATCTTGCCGTTTGCAAAGACGTAGATAGAACTAGAGGGTATTATAAGCGAAATAAGTCAGAGAAAGACAAATACCAGGGAAATGATTTCACTCATGTGGAATTTAAGAAACAAAACAGATGAATATAGGGGAAGGGAAAGAAAAATGAAATAAAAACAGGGAGGCAAACCCTAAGAGACTCTAAACTCTAGGAAACAAATTGATGGTTGCTGAAGGGGAGGTGGGTGGGGGATGGGGTAACTGGGTGATGGGTATTAAGGAGGGCACGTAATGTGATGAGCACTGGGTGTTATATGCAAGTGATGAATACATTATATGTTAACTAAATTGAATTTAAATTTTAAAAAAATCGAGAAAATCTGTAAATGCAGAAAAACTTTCAGCATCAAAAAACTCATACTGGAGCCTGGTGATGGGTATTAAAAGAGGGCACTTTCTGCATGGAGCACTGGGTGTTATACGCAAACAACAAATCATGGAACACTACATCAAAAACTAATGATGTAATGTATGGTGATTAACATAATAATTATTTAAAAAAACCATACTGGAAGGGCGCCTGGGTGGCTCAGTTGTTAAGCATCTGCTTTCGGCTCAGGTCATGATCCCTGGGTCCTGGGATCGAGCCCCACATCGGACTCCCTGCTCTGCGGGAAGCCTGCTCCGCCCTCTCCCACTCCCCCTGCTTGTGTTCCCTGTCTGTCTGTCAAAAAAATAAAAATCTTAAAAAAAAAAAAAACTCATACTGGAGAGAAACCCTATTTTTTTTTTAAGATTTTATTTATTTGCGAGAGAGAGAATGAGAGACAGAGAACATGAGAGGGAGGAGGGTCAGAGGGAGAAGCAGACTCCCCGCTGAGCAGGGAGCCCGACATGGGACTCGATCCCAGGACTCCAGGATCATGACCTGAGCCGAAGGCAGTCGCTTAACCAACTGAGCCACCCAGGTGCCCAACCCTATTTCTACAAAGTAATCCATGCAGAAAAAACTTCAGAGACTCCATCTTATTGCATAACATATAACTCACACAAAAGAATTTCTCTTCATAAGAACTGGGATTAACTTAACAAGGAATCACCAAATGGAGAAGTTGCTTCTGAATGAATCCCACGAAGTCACCACTATTCAAAAGTATCAGTAAATAAGGATGCTAATGGGGAAAGATTTGAAAAAGCCTGAGCTAGAAAAATGCATGTAATATTAGACACACATATGCCGCCTTGTGGTTGTAATTTTGTTAACATTTTAATCAGAAAAGTTACTGAATGCCCACTCAGAGGACCATGGACCATTACTAAGGCACTGGGGCTAGAGGGGATTTCCAAACAGATGTGCCCCTGGAGTCTACATACTTGCAAGAAGACAGATTAGAATCAGAGATAAGTTTGGTTTTGTTTTTTGGGGAGAGGGTCAGATTGATGACAACACATTACTTAAATCAGGCTATATATAACATATAAAACATAGCATGTTTTTCTATCTTTCCATGACAATACAGACCTGCCTCATCCTAAAATTACAGGTGTTACTGTGGTAGAAATATTAAGCTACCAAAGTTTAAAATAATCTGAGCAAGGTTAGTGAGAGAGAAATGAGGCACAATTATATCTAAGTTGATGCACAACACAAGAAGCTGCTAGATGCCTTTTGTTACAGTTGCCAGGATTCCATACAGTGACCTGCTTTTATAAAAGTGTTCTTAGTACAAAAGTACATATACCTGGTTTTGTCATAAACAAACATCAAGTGGTCTTGAAAGCAGGGATAGGTTGTTTCTGAGATATCATGGCAGGATACAATTCTTCCACAATTAAAGGATTAAATGTAGGCATAAAACCTAGATTTATGGCTGCCACATTGCTTTGAATTACTCCCACGAATTTTATGTTCTCTAATTCATGCTATGTGACCATTTTAAGCGTAGAAAACCATCTTAATCAGCACTGATTTTTAAATGCTGACAGCAGAGAATCTGTGTAGTCAAAATCAAAATAGAAAGGAGGCATCAGGAAGGGTTAGAGAAAGGGAGAACAGAATGCTGTCGGAAATAAAGTAGATTAAGAACAGAATTTTTAAAGTAAAAAATTCCCCTTCAAGTGGATTGGCTAGGCCAAGAAAATTCCCCGAACTCCTTTTTCAAAACAAGTATTTCAGGAATGTCAATTCAAGTTTGACTTTATTTATAGAGATTTTTTTAAAAAACAAAATAGTAGAGTTTTAATATCAGAAACTTTTTACATCTTTATTCTTCAAATTCGATGTCAAGTTACAAATAAATAGTCCATACCATGTGGCTATGTTGCTTCTTTATGATGTACACTTCAGGCAGAAAACAGCAATAACCAAGAATACATCAAAAATGAACTCGCAGTGAATAACCAATTGTTAAGTGTAGAGAAAAGACGCATTACATTTCAGTGTGGTCCAGTATGTACACTGTTTTAAGTGGATCCCCTTTAAAACATCACAGATGCATGTAATTCTCTTACAAAATAAAGAACTCACACATCAGGATTTCAAGTTTTAAAGTATCACAGGGAATAATTGCTTTAAAAACTGTAAATAATCTTGTGTATTTTAGCAGCAAAAAAAAATATTCCAGGGTAATCTTTAAATATTGCTGAAAAAATTGCAAGCTTTAGAGAAATTGCAAGCTTTAGAGAACACCATGGGTATCAGATTCATTACTTAAAAAACAAAGTAGTACTTATAAAGAAGAGACCACTTTAGGTTTTGTTCTGCTGTTAGTAAAATAAAGTTGAAGCTAAAAAATCCCAGCCCAGGGTGGGGGGAAGCCTGCCAGAGAGAAGAGCGGAGGTAGCCGCCAGTCAGGCTCTAGACTTACTGTCACGGGAAAAGGCCGAGAAGTCTTATGTAACTTATTTCCACAGAACAAGTTCTTAGGAATTCTTTTGAGGATCTATAGTCTATTTTCAGATGTATTAGATTTAGCAACTGACCGACATTCTTCTAAGTTTTCCTCCCCAAGCGTCTTCTGGCTAAACCAGTATTTTAATAAAATCATCGTTGTTGGGTGGTGTTTTGGTTTTGGTTGTTAAACCAACTGTTTCTTCTGAAAGATTAATAGGAAAAGATACCATTTTTCAAGTCACTAAAGATGGCCTGGGTCAGAGAGTAATTTGTTTGAAAGGGGATGATACTTTATGTAATAGTTTCATACTCTGCATGACATCTGACACGTGACATCTAAGATTTTAAGACTGAAAGGAATTCTAAAAAATGAGAAAAATGGAATTAGACGCAAATTACATCAGCCTTATTGGATGCTTCTGAAAAGAAACAACTTGTATCCACAATCAGTGGTAAACTGTCACTGTTTCAAGTCACCATTATATTGTTCTCTCTCCTTTGAACACTAAACCTTCTTTTTCTAAATATAACTTCTCAAAAATCATTTGAAAGCAAACGATTATTCTAAAGAGAAAGCATCAGAAACAAATTCTCCACCCACCCTGACTTAATCTTTACATCACAACATCCTGACAGAGAAGCGGTTTACTTTCTTTGTTTTACTTCTTGGCAGTTTTCCCAAACTTTATGAAAATTTAAACTATGACAAGGAGAAACACATTAAAAACATAATGCAAATATACAGAAATACAAGAAATACTCAAAACCGAACACCATATTGTGGTATCTCCAAATATGGTCTGTGCACAAATGACCAAAAGCTACAGGGCCCTGGGTCTCAGCACTCCCACTATCCTGCACAGATCTACATTCTTAACTTTGTTTTTGCCTTTTGATGCCTAAACCAACTAAGAATCAAGAAAATAACGGACAGGACATTAAGAAAACATGGTATCTACGATTTTTTTAAAGTCTTGATTTGAACACATCTTCATTGGAGTGCAATATTACTCTTGATAATGCTCAAATAACAAGACAAGCAACACGTATGAAAAGACTTACTATGTACCATACAAGCAGTGTGTTTAGAATCATAAATAACTTCCACAGTAACATAAAAACCTACAAATTAAATCTTAACTACTTCAGTATAAAGTTAAATTCTCATTATCTTAGTAAGAATGCCAGTATCAGAAGCATTCTCCATGTTTCTGTATTCTAGCGTAGAAAGGTTCTGTTTAGAAAGGATAAGGTGCTTTTTTAAATAAGTTGCCAACACACACACACACACACACACAACCAGTGCAAACTATCAAGAGAAAAAATCCTCATTTTGAAATGCGATAGATTACACATCTAGACTAAAAGCATCGGAGTGGATAGAATATCTTTCCATGACTGAGGTGCTGTAAATATAAACATTAATAAAGAACAGCTTTCTATCCTTTGCTTCTTAAATCCCACCCTAACTTTTAGAACTGCTTCCAACTTTAAAAAAAAGTTTGGACATTTTCATAGTTCAAAGCTAACGAGAAGACCCTGAATACCCTGAGGGTAAGCTACTGGAGACTACCCACTGGTGCTACATTTGCTGTGTTTTCTTGTTTACTATTGAACATAACCCTCTAGTGCTATCTTGTTTCATGCAGCACCAACCAAACTTCCATTTTTTCCCTAATAAAAAATAAATATATATAGAAGACGCTGTCAGGCATATATTCACAAGGTCTCAATTTCTTAAAACATAAGTACGGGTATATTTATTTCTCTCAAATGCATACAAGACAATAATTACACAGCAACAAATCTTTTGTTCAACAATGATTTGATTCATAAGCGTTTGAATTTACATAATTTCACATCCATACCCTTGCATTTTTAAATACTGTAAGTACAAAAGCCCCCCAAATAACCAATTCTTATATTTCCTATTTATCCCTCTATACATCCGAACTTTAAAAAGTTACAAACTGAACATTATACAGAACATATAAATCATGTTTAAAAACTTGAGGTTTTAAAATCACTGTTCCCCAAAATGATTCAGAAAGTCCTCATGCTGACAAGTGCAGTCCTAGGTGGTAAGGTAAGTTGGAAAGGGGGAGAGAAAGAAGAGACAGACACCAGTTTGCTGTCTTAATGTTTTACTAATCCTGTCAGTAAAAACGGCGACGTCATGAGAAGTAACAGTTTAGGTTTACTATGAGGAACGGGGTTTGCCTCACAGTTGGAGACATGCACTTCAAGTATTTTCCTATTTGATCTGAGCTCCCTGTAGCAAACGATGCTGAAAGAGAAGAACTATTTTCTTCCATACATTCGCTCAATGTCCGCCTGGTAATGTGTTTTAAGCTCTTTACGTTTCAGCTTGAAGGCATCTGTCACCAAACCAGTTTCAGGGGTCCACGGTTCTGGGCTCAAACGAATTTTTACTGGAATTTCGAATTTTTCTAGACTCGCTGAGACAGGGGAAGGAAAAAAAATGTAAATGCAGAGGCATGAAAAATGTACAATTAAAATTCTTAGCAAATAGTAAACTTTTCTAGTCTTAGAGCACCCATCAAAATGCACAAACATCCCATGAATCTCACTTCTAAATAATCCATCCCTCAAAAATGCTACAAGTAAAAATATATAGAGATATGTATGAGAATTGTAATAGCAAAAAAACGGTTTTAAAAAATCTACATGGCCATCAATAGAATGGGTTAGATTCAGTTATGATGTAGGCATAAAATGGAATATAATTCAGTCATTAAAAATAAGATCTATGGGGCGCCTGGGTGGCTCAGACGGTTAAGTGTCTGCCTTCGGCTCAGGTCACGGTCCCGGGGTCCTGGGATCGAGTCCCACTTCAGGCTCCCTGCTTATCTCCCTCCGCCTGCTGCTTCCCCTGCTTGTGCTCTGTCAAAAATAAATAAAATCTTTGGGGGAAAAAAAAAAAAATAAGATCTACATGGTACGGTGTGTGAAGATATTTGCAATATATATTATTAGGCTTTTAAAAAAAAAAAAGGGTTTTTTTAAATACCAGATAAATTATACGCATCTAGATGTGTAGGACAAGTATACACCAAACTATAAGCTGTTTACCTCTAGGAGCTAAGATCCACGATTAAGGAAAAGCAAATGCCACACACCTATTTGTTTTCAGTTTATTTTAAGGAGATTACTTTAGAAACTAAAAAATAATAAAGTTTAAAAAGAATCTTGTCATTGAACCAGAATATTCAGCATAAGCTTTGAGGACAGAATGTCGGCTCACTATCGTGTTCCTATACACTGCTGGGTACCAGCAGATTCTCAATAGCAGAGGGTTGGAGACGGGGAGAGGGATGGAGACAGGGAGAAAAGGGAGAGGTTTTTCCAGCATTCATTCAACAAATATTTATTGAAAAAAATTAGTGTGTGATGTGCTGTACTAAACATTCTTAAACACTCTTTAAAAAACACAAGAATAGTTTCTGTTCTCAAGTGGAATAAAATCTAACAATGACAAACAGGTAACCATGTAGCCATGATCACACACACACGCACACGCACACGCACACTTGCTCACTCAACTGAAGGTGTCAGTACCTTGGGAGCAAAAGGGGTATATTAACTCTAACTTATAAACATAGCCACAACAAGGTTTTCTCTCCAAAGACTGAAGCTATTTCAGGAGTGCTCCCCTAGAGGGAAAACCACTGTGAGCAAAAGCAGCAAGGCCTGGACCTCAGGACTTATGGAATAGTTCCTTTTTGTTCTGTTGTGTTTATATGTTAGAGCAAGTATTTTTTTCTTCCCTTTTATTCTCTTATCTATAATAATAGGTATTAATAAGCTAACTGCATACAGAATAAGAGCCAAAATCGCTCAAGAGCTCTGCATCCTCTTCTGCAAAAAAGGTCACTGCATTTTCAGCTGTGTGCTAGGCAGCTTTACTGCATTAGGCAGGAGCCTTTGTTACTGTCCTTACTTAAAAATCAACTATGTTCTCAGGAGATGTACATGGGTGCCAAGCGGACAAGCGATGATGGACTGGGAAGTCAGTTTTGTGTATCAGCTGGGCTAGGCTGGAGTTCCCAGGTACTCAAACACTAATGCAGGTGTTGCTCTGAGGATATTTTGTAGACAGAGGATTATGTCTATAACCAGTTTACTTTATGTGAGGAAAACTGGCCTAGATCATCTTAGTGGGCCTGGTTTGGCCAACTGAAAGGCTGTAGGAGCAGAGCTGAGGTGCCCCCAAACAAAAAGCAATTCTGCCTGTGGTCGGCTGCTGCCAGCAGGCTGCCCTCCCGATTTCCAGCTTTGCCTAAGGCAGCCCCCAAAATCACATAAACCAATTCTTCACACTGAGTCTCTCTATATACTACTAATTCTGTTTCTCAGGTGTAAACCTAATACAGATTTTGCCTAAGAATGAAGTTGGATCCCTTCTTCACATCATATGAAAATGAACTCAAATGGACCAAGGAGCTTTTAAATATAACAGCTGAAACTGTAAAATTCTTAGAATAAAAAATAGGGTGTATCTTTGTGATAGATTAGGAATGGTTTCTCAGATAGGATACCAAAAGCACAAGCAACAAAAGAAAAAAAAAAACCTACCTTTTGTAATTCAAAGGATACCATCAAAAAAGTAAAAACACAGCCCACAGAATGGGAGAAAATATTTACAAATTGCCTATCTGGTAAGAGCCTTGTGTCTAGAATATATAAAGAACTTGCACAATTCATTAATAAAAAGGCAACCCCATTTAAAAAATGGGCAAAGGGGCACCTGGGTGGCTCAGTCATTAAGCATCTGCCTTCGGCTCAGGTCATGGGATCGAGCCCCACATCGGGCTCTCTGCTCGGCGGGAAGCCTGCTTCTCCCTCTCCCACTCCCCCTGCTTGTGTTCCCTCTCTCGCTCTGTCTCTGTCAAATAAATCTTTTAAAAAATAAATAAATAAAAATTAAAAAATGGGCAAAGGATCTGAATAGACATTTCTCTAGAGAAGACATACAATGGCTAATAAATACAAGAAAGGATGCCAAGCATCATTAGCCACCAGAAAAATGTAAATCAAAACGAGATACTCTACTTCATACCCATTAGGATGAGTAGAATCCAAAGGATGAACAGTAACAAGTATTTCGAGGACGTGGGGAAACTGGAAACCAACACTGGTGGGGATGATAAAATGATGCTACCATTTTAGAAAATAGTTTGGAAAATTTGGGGAAAAATATTCTGGAAAATAATCTGGTACTTTTGTCTCAAAAGATTTAACATAAAGTTGACACAGGCCTAGCAGTTCCACTCTGAAGTACCTACCCGGGAGAAATGAGTACGTCCACACAAACCCTTGCACGTGAGTGCAACCAAAAGCAGAGCAACCCACTGCAGCCCCCCCAACACACACGCAAAAAGGTGGATAGGACATATCCGGTGTAGAAAATGCAGAGAAGAGTCTTGGACAGTTCCGGGTGGGCCGGGGTGGCCAGGACCCAGCTGAGTAAAGAGAGAAAGGGCGACCCGGAAGACAGAAGCTGCAGGGACAAGGACATTCTGACCGGTGCCCGCCGCCACGGGAGCCCGTGACGGGCGAGTCCTGGGGAGGAGCCTGGATGCGGGCCTGAGAAGCGTGTTCTTCTATCCAACGGCAGGAGACACAGTTGGTTTCCGAGCAGGAAATGATGTCCCCTAAGCCTTGTGACAGCAGAGCAAGTAAACGTGAGCCTCGGTCCTCAGTCTGCTTCACAGCCACTCACCTGAAATAGCAGCTTCAGAGAGCACTTTGAGGACCTCGTTTTCCATTTCACAGCTGTTACACAGCTCCTCCCAAGTCCCATGAAGTCCTTTCTTTCGAGCGAGTTCTGTTAGTTCCTTTTGATTTGGCACAACAAACCCAATGACGTAAGAATGATAACTGAAATACATAAAGGACAAGCGGGCTAAGGGTCTAAATGGCACAGCGTGGGAGTGGGTGTCGGCGATACGCTGACGCCGTCAATTCATGACCACTTGAAAGAACATCCGTGACGCGCATCTGGTACAGAGCACTTACCTCACGGAACAGCCACTTCTACCGTATGATTCATAGTATGTTCAACGCTCAACAGAGTCCACTGCTAAATAAACCTTCATCTGATATTTAATGGCAAATTTCAACTAGGTGTTAACTGTTACAAATACTTCCATGTATACATTTTTTAAAAGAAAATTACAAGTATCAGAAAATTCAACTTCGGAAAAAAATCAGTAATTCACATTAACAGGTTAAGACAAAAATAAAAATTCATGTAAATAGAAATTGTATCTGGGTGGCTCAGTCGGTGAAGCATCTGACTCTTGATTTCCGCTCAGGTGATGATCTCAGCGTTGTGAGATCGAACCCCGTGTCAGGCTCCACACTCAGTGCTGAGTCTCCCTGGGATTCTCGCTCTCCCTCTGCTCCCCCTGCCCTTGCTCATGCACTCTGTTGCTCTCGAATGAATAAATAAAACCTTTTAAAAATATATTTGAAAATTTAAAAAAAAAGAAATTGTATCTAAAGAAAATTGGCAGCAAATCAAAGTAATGTGGTTGCATTTATTTTCTTCTTTTGTTATCACGAGAACTGCGAATGAAAGAGCTTTAGGTACGCCTGCCAATGGCAGTAAGAAATAGCCAACAGCATCAGGAAGAGAAGGGCAGTCTGGTTAATATCACACAAGTAAAAGCCAGAATTGTAGCAGCACTAAAGAAAATATCTCATAGCTAATTAAAGGGCTGAATGAGTTATGGTTCAATGTAGTAAATCTTTAAAGTCTGTTTCTAAATTGGTTCTTCTGATACCAGATTTTAAATTTCACAATAACTATTTTATGTCAACTGCTGCAGTAAGGTTCCTAGGCTGGCCACCAAGTATCTGATCGTTAACACTGGAGAATAATTAATACATATAAAACTCTTAGGGGAAAATGTCATCAGAGTGCCGATCTAAATTTCCAACACATTTCCCAGGACTACATTTCTGGGATTTTTAACTTTAAACTCTCCTTCCCTCCTTTCCCAGCTGCCTCTATATCATTATGGACTAGAGATACTAGGAGTTCAGCCACAGCTTAACATAGCTTAAGGCAGAGCTCCCAGCCCTGGCCAGGGTCTGAAGTAGGTTCGAGTCTAGAGCGGGGTAGCTAAGTGCTGAGCAGGGTTCAGCTTGATGACTCCCATCCTCAACTTCCTTCTTTACTCCCCTTTGCTCTGGACTGGTTCTGGGATGCTTCCCTGTGCAGCGGGGTGGGTCACTGGGGGTACCGAGGCAGCAGGAGGGAGGACTTGACTTTCTTCCCCTCCCTACCACACAGGACACCGCAGTGAGATGTAAAGCAGAAAACAGGGACACAGAGGAGGACGAGGAGGGGAGGCATCACAAGGACAGAATCAGTTACTGGTTTTTCCTGAGAAGAGGACTCTCCCAGAGACAACGGATAAGAAGGAAGAAGAGTTCTTAGTATAGTTTTACAAAGAAGATTCATCTAGGAAGGAAATGCCAAAACCACACAAAATGTTTGAAGTAAAAGTAACAGAATTCTACTTTCTTACCTGTTTGCATATGCGCAAATGTTATCTATAAGGGAGAGGTTCTTCAGAGCTGCCTCTACTTTCCCAAGAGAAACATATTCTCCCGCCTGCAGTTTCACAAGGTCCTTCTTACGATCTGTGCAGAACAAAGGCCGGGAGGGGCCACATGGGAGCATAGAAATACCTTGAATACACATGAATATTGCCCATTCCCTAAGTAATTTGCTATCAGTTAAGTCTATTATTAATAGTTACACCAAAACTAAAAGTACACAGTATATTAGGCCCTAATTTTTGTACCATTAAATAAATTCTTTCAAAAAAAGAAAATCAGCTTCTGGTCAAGAGCCCCCACCATCAGGGCTTCGGTCATGTTCCGCTGAACAAGTGTGTTCCTGCAACCCATTAACACCAGGAAGCTGAGGAGTTCTCAGGGACACGTGAAAGCTCACATTCTATCTGGAGAGAAGCACATCCCCTCCATACAGAACAGTAAGGGTAAAGGTCAAGCCTGCCCAACCTGCTGATCTGGAAAGAATTCCTGTAAGTGAGGCCTGGGCTGAGTCTTGAGGGAAGACGGGCGCTGACCAAGTGCAGCAGCCGTGGAAAACGACAGACCGGTCCGCCTGAATCACCGCAGCATGGTGCGGGAGGGAACGGCCGGAGGCGGAGAGGTGGGGCTGGGCTACAGGACAGAGGCGCAAGGAACCAAGCCCTTAGCTGCCACTGGAGTTTTCTAGCAGCAAAGGGGCCCAGTGAGATCAGTGCTGAGGACTCACATGGCCTTTGAGTGTGTGTGTTTAAGGGGGGACAAGTATATCCCAGGGAGGAATTTCTTGCAATAGGGTGACGGAAGGTGCAGGCCTGACCTATGGTCATGGTGGGGCAGAGAGAAAGAAGAGAGTATCTTGAGGCATGTTTCACATGATAAATCAGTAGAAAATGGGTAAGACATGGGGAGTGCACTAAACAATCTCATCTCCCCCAGGTTTCTAGGTAGCATGACTAGGACAGAAATTCTATTAACCGAGAAAAAAAATGTAAGAAGGAAGGCAGGGAGCTATTTTTTGCCCCCCTGGGTCCTAGTACTCCAACTGCCAGGCTTCCTTATTCTCACAGGCAAGGCCAGGACATGGTTCCAACAGGAGAGAGCCTGTCCAATAACCTCTAGATAGCAAAGAGCACACAAAAATAAATATTCCCTACTGAGAACTGGATTCTTTCAGGGTTATCTAATAATTAAAAATACCACTCCTGTTGAACAGATTTTGAGATCTCCTAAAATGTCAGGCCTTAAAACTTCTTCACAGTTTATTATAAAATTTTATATTCCAGGGATGATACAACAGACCCTATCAACACTGCAGAGAGATACATTCTTATATTATTAAACAGTTTCCCTAAATATACAGTTATCTCTTTTGTAAAACTATTTCAGAAACATCCACTGTCAGAAAACATATGTATATGTATTAGTTGGCTCACCGATAATCTTTAAACAACCATCGGGGTCAAACTCCCCAATATCTCCAGTACAGAGCCACCTCTGTCCATTTTCATCTTCAAAGAAATCAGCTGTCGTTTTTGCTTCATTTTTGTAGTATCCTATTGTCACATTTTGGCCACCAATAAGAACTTCACCCCTCGGGTGTGGTTTATCGGTATTAAAGTATCCACCTAATAAACACAAAATAATTAACAGTTAATTCAAAATTTTTATCCCTATATACAGTTGTGTGAAAATGTGAAACTATTAGTTTCTAAATAGGGACATCTGAATTTAATCCAATTAGTTTCCCAAAGGAAATGAGGCAGACAGTATGAATGAACAAAAACTCATTAATGTAAAACTAGGTGCAAAATATCAGTTGCTTACCCATAAGCACTGATGCTTTTAAACTACTACTCCAAGCAAAAATTACACTTAAAAATCCAACATCTGTGGTATAAAATAATCATGTGTACTACATAGGTAAACTCCTTTAAGGAATCTGTAGAGATTCCTATATATCTGATAAAAGTATTAAATCACGTAATTCAATAAAACATATCTCCAAAATCAAATTACACAATGTTTACAAGATTTATGACTGGCAGATAAGTTCAGAATGACTCCAAGTTTAAATTTGTGAAACATTTTCACTAATTATGCTAAAAGGTAAATGAAAAATGGCAGCGAACCCTCAGAATCTTTACTCTGTATAAAAGAAGAATTTAGCCAACCAATCACTGATAATGTATACGCAGAAAGAATCAAATAAAATTTTTAGAAAGTGATTAGTATTTAAATGGCACAACAGATTTGTATGAAATTATAGTAAAAATTTCCTTCTGATGATTCTAGATTGAAGCCATCAGGGAAAAGAAAGAAAAAAAGAAAAATCCTCAGTTTCATATATTATGTTTTATGATTTTGCTGCTACAAAATAAACTTATGATCATTCCTAATTTACTGACATCATTCATTTAGATTTCTCAAGTTTTTGCCGTAATTCTTACTTGCATTCATGTAATAAAATAAGCAAAATAAAAACAATTTTAATTCTTCAGAATCATTCTTGAAATAAGCAAAATAAATGCATTCGTATAGCTCTAGATAAAATAGTTCTATTAGACAAAAAAAGCACTTGTGGGTGATTTTATATTCTAAAGTAAGAAAATGAAGCACAATTCTAATTTTAAGGTTTAATATTATACAAATTAATGGTCTGTGGTTAAAATAGGTTATTACCTTCCTCCCAGTTCTTTAATTTGATTTCACAGCAAACTAATGGTGCTCCCACTCTGCCAGTATTGTAGTCCCATACTAAGATGCAAATGAAAAAAAGTATTTGATTACAGTGGTGAATAAACAGCTTGATTTTTCTAAATTACCAAAAATGATGATTTATCCCAAAGCTTTGACATCCCCAGAGAATCTTTAAAAGCTGGAGTCACAAACTGGTGAACCACAAGCTGTGTGGCCCACACAGAGTTCTGGTTTTTGATTCTGAATTGGTTATTGACACTTAAAAATCAAGACAATTTCCCCAGAAGTGTGGCATCTCCAGGACCAACAGGGCTGGCATTTCCAGCACAGCAACAAGTGTAGGCCCCATTAGATGGGGCGTGCCTGCTCCAGCTCCCCCCGATTCCTGCCTTACACCCACCGCGGATCTTCGTACCTCAAGGCTCACTTCACTCACTGAAGTAGCTGCCTGGCTCATGTGTCTGGAGCCCCTATCCTTTTTATTTTATTTTATTTTTTTTTTTTTAAAGATTTTATTTATTTATTTGAGACAGAGAGAATGAGAGAGAGAGAGCACACGAGAGGGAGGAGGGTCAGAGGGAGAAGCAGACTCCCCGCCGAGCAGGGAGCCCGATGCGGGACTCGATCCAGGGACTCCAGGATCATGACCTGAGCCGAAGGCAGTCGCCCAACCAACTGAGCCACCCAGGCGCCCCTGGAGCCCCTATCTTAAAGGATGATGGATCACAATGGCTTCCCCCCATTCCGCTTTCTTATTAGACCGGACGGCTCTGCAGTACAAAGAGCCTCTCCAATCTTCTCCCATCTATCACTATTACAAAGTGAGACCTCTAAAGCCTCCCCGACATCAGCTGGTGCTATCACCCTATTTAAACTCATACACAGGAGTTCAGAAGACCAGGCTGGAGATTAACTTTCGAGGATCTGGGAAAAACACACACCACTATTGTGAATTACTACTGCATTATGTTTCCTCTTCAAAGATCATTCAAGTATCAGAAAAGGCTGATATTTAAAATTCACAGAATGTTTTGTTTACAACATGAGCTGTAACTGATGAATCACATTCAATGCAAATCTTAAAAACAGAAGCTATAAGGATCATCAGAAGAAAGGAAACATAGATGCACATATTGAAGATTGCTTTTTTATTTCCTGCAAAACAAGACTTAGAAGTAGCTTCCAAAATACAGAAAACTGGAAACAGGAAAATACAGAAGAAATGTAAGTTAAACCTGACATAAGAATGGTACACAGCAACACTGAAGGTAAAGAGGGGAAAATGATCAGTTAAGAGGTTTAGTACCTGTCAGTATCTAGAAAATACAAAGTAGCTTCTCCTAGTACTGAGAAGCAAAATAACTTTCCTCCATAAAAGGGACACATGAGGCACTTTGGGATTCATCCAGGAACCACTTGGGTAGTGGATCACCTCCTCAATCATGTCACCATGATAAACACTAGAAGTTACATTCTATAAAACTGAATCTGGTTTCTCTCTCATTACACAGACCACCCCCATAAACCACTTCCGAGTTTGAGCTTTAATACACATACCTAAACAACTGTACAAAACACGTTAATGTTTTTCACAAAAAGACATTTAATAACTGATAAAAGAAAATAAATGTATGTAATACAGCCAATGCTTGTTACTAAAACTTCTTTTCCAGACGCTAAGTAGCTTTTAATATGATGTATCATAATCTAACATGAAAGACTCCTTTAATTGGCTATTAGATGTACCCAATACTTAAAAACTTTATCAATAATCATAGTACTTAGAATTTACCATTATTCTGCTACACAAATACCTTAACCACTTTTATCCTTCGTACTGCAGAAAACAACCCATGACCAAAGAATACAGGGAGTCACACCCCAGGCTCTGTTGGACACACCACCCTGTGGAGAGCACCAACCTTCTGTAATTGTTCCTGCACCACAAGATTCAGTCAGTCCGTATCCCTGACCGACGGGGCAGCAGAAGCAGATGTTCATGAATCGCTGTGTGGTTGCAGAAAGCGGAGCGCCTCCACACAACAGAAGCCGGATACTTCCACCGAGCAAGCCTCGAACTTTTCGGAAAATAAACCTAAAAAAGAGAGAGAGAGAGAGAATCAGAGGATTTGAAGCTGAATGGGATTTTCCAGATCATTCAGACTAATCTCCCAATTCTGATATGTGAGATTTTGAGAGTCACGCTCGCCCAAAGCCACACAACCAGGTCAAGAGATTCTCTCACTTACTATTTAAATCTTAATTTTTTATAGTTCGACCAAGTCAAGAACGTATGATTTTCTCTTAAGAACTTTTCAAGTTAATATCTGAAATCAAAACGGTCAGGTTTAAAATTTTGTACAGTAATGGCAAACCCATGTTTATGGCCACAGAGCAATTAGTTTTATATTATGTAATACACATATTAATACTGAATAATCCCATTGTATCTTTATAAAATTTAGCATTAAAAGCAAATTTTTTTTTTTTTTTTGCTTTTGTTTACTTCATTAGAAATATGCACATACTTGGGGCACCTGGGTGGCTCAGTCAGTTAAGCGTCTGAATCTTGGTTTTGGCTCAGGTCATGATCTCAGAGTCATGGGGTCGTGGAATCGGCCCTGCGTCGGGGTCCATGCTCAATGTGGAGTCTGCTTAAGATTCTCATTCTCCCTCCCACTCTACCCCTACCCCTGCATGCACACACACACTCTCTCTCTCTCAAAGTGTTTTTTAAAAAAAGAAATGTGTACATATTTGTACAATCTCTTTTTAAAATAAGGCAGAAAAAATATAGTTTCAAATAATGTGGAGCATCTGGAAACTCTATTAATATTCCCATAAAACAAATTAAATGCCATACATTGTTTTCTAATTTCTAAATTATAATTAAATCTACTTACCCAGCACTACAAAAACAAAAGTATCAGGTCTGTGGTTAAAACCTATCATTTAACACTTTAAACACTCATATTTAGTTGCCATTTTATATTCATATTGAAATAAATTTAAAAGCAAAGAAAAATTATTTCTAAAAATAACTAAAATCACATACGTGTCCACAGAAAATGAAAGCAAACTATTAAATACAGTAAAACTGTAAGTGAAATGTTTTTTCAAATAACACTGCAATCTTTTTTAATTGCTCATACTCTTATGCAAGGTGGATTTTTAGAGTCCCTTTGACTTTTTAAAACCAATTCATTTCTTGTAACTATCTCAATTACCTGGGCTAGTGATATGAACAAAATGACTAAGTCACCAAAGAAGAGGGGGGAGTCATCTGACCTGTCACACAGTGGAGTGCCACGGCCTTTGGAAAGCTGTTCCATTTTGTAATTATAGGCCAGAATAAACAGATTGCGTTGGAAACTACTCATTTCGTTCACTTTATTCATAACGTTTTTGTAGATTCGATCCATGATTTCCTAGATATATAAAAATGAGTTAATACCGTCAATAATGCTATCAGCTGCCTTCCATATTATACCTGAACACCAGATAAATATTTCTATCAGTGTTGAGGCATTTTAGAAGATATAGTCTATCAGGAATAAACTTTTAAAATAGAGCCACAGCTAGTTTAAAAATGAGGTTTCTGTAAAAATAATTTTTCGTAACACAAATATACCTAGATGCTCATGAGTGGGGGGAGAAAGAAAGAAAAAAATAAAAGCCTTAGGGCAGTAACAGAATCAGTATTGATTCTTTACATGGCTTGCTTGTCTTATTTATTTTGGAAAAACTAAGCTCACTACATAAATAACAACTGTATGAAATGGTTTTTAAAATTCTCATAACCTTATCTTATAAAAATACAGAGAGTCACATTCTTTGCTCACAAAAGGACTGAAGGGTTATTTTGGTTGGTTGGTTGTCTTTTAATGCTGCACTCAGGAAATTTTCCTTCTCTGCACTACATTTAGCTTGCTAGGACCATTACTATGAAGTATATATACTTCAATGACTTGAAATGGTTTTCCCTTTACAAGTTTAAATTGTATTTCATTTTACATGAACTGAAGATTACATGAACTAAAAAGTAAAATATTACACTACAGAAACTATGCACCTACAGAAACTACAAAGTAACTATGTAACTTTGCTTGGATGGGGTTACTCAGGGATCTGGTAATGATTCCCAACACTTTCAAACAACATCAGAAGCCACATAAAACTCACACTAAGGAGACAGAAAATCGTTACTCTGCCATTTCCACTCAATTCCCAGGCCCCTGCCCATGCCTGGTACATTAAGATACAGAGTGTTTCTCAGGTAATTCAAAGGTGCACCACTTTTCTGTCACTTTTTTTGGCGACTAGGCCAGACTGTTCCTGGGGACTCAGGAGGTAATTAATTATGCAATTTGCTCAGAGGAGAAGGAAGTGCTATCAAACCTTCCCCCCATCTCCTGCTGGGCTTCAGGTTTCTACTAATAGCAAACATACCATGAAAAGGATCTGAATAAGAAGCGACTTTAGGGAAAGGATGTGATACTATCACAGGGAAACTGAAACTGAGTATTTAGTAAATTTAAAAAATGAATAAATAAAAAAGTTAAAAAAAGGAAGACTGAATCAGTCCCGCAGAGCATAAGGCAATATAACCAGTAAGGAACAAATCGTACATAAACTACCCTGCCAACAGTTAACTCTTCCACTAGCGTTCAGGCTCTGTGGCCGGTGACCCTTCTCTAGTACGCAACATTAACTAACGGTCGATTCTTACCGGAACAGCTGCCATCAATGTTGGTTTCAACATGGTTGTATCCCCTTTGCTTCCTTTTTTTATTTTTGAAGACTAGAGAGAGAAAAGGTGATCTGTATAAACTGATCCTTATTTTAGAAATCCGGTGAAATTCTTAGACCAAAAAGTGTATTATAAATTCATCATTTTAATTTACTTATTGTAAAAACTTAAAAACTTAAAAGTAATTATTTTTAAATGATTAACTGCCACCTTACATTGTCATGCTGATACAGAAAAATGTGTTAAAAAATTACAATTTTTTAGTATCTGAAGTCACAAGACATCTAACTTACCTGATCTGCTAAAGTCTGTGGTGAAGAGTAGCCAATGCGGCATCCGTGAGAAAGACAAACAAGCTCAGCACTTAATTCTAAAACATGGGCCAGAGGCAGATAGCCAATGTAAACATCTTCCTCTCTAAAAGAAAAGGATATAAAAGCATCTGTCAGGTGTCATCTCTGCTGGAAGAGACTGCAAAGCGAGCCCGCCCACATGGGGAGAAAGGGAGACAGACACAGAGAGAGTGCACACGCATGCCTGTGTGCACGCATGGGGGGGGGGGGGTAGTAAGAAGGCTACAGCTCAACCTAAAGCCCAGAGGCTGTCTCCAGTGCTACATGAAGGCACTCACAGATTAAGAGTGCTACAGGAACAATGTGCTAAGAAGAAACGGGGGCTGAGGGGCCAAAACAAGAAGGGGTCTTCTGTAGGACAGCAGAAATCATCCAAAGAGGAATGGTCTTTAAAGCTCGTGGGCTCCCAAACAGAAAGTTCCAACTGAATCCACAACTGCTGGCCAGGAATTTTACAAAAAAGATTCCTGTTTTGAAAGTTACTTAGAAATAATAAATTATACTGTACGTAAGAAAATGTGTACGTATGTGTGTGTATGTACTTCAAGAACTGCCCCCACCCCAAAAAAATATGAAGGGCAAAGACTAACCCAGGAAACTACTGCTCTTAATTTTTTCTGAAAAGTTATCCATTCATTCATAAGAGAAATCTCTCTCTCCATCCCTAAATTCAGTTCCATAGTAACCTGTGTGTGAGTGTAATTTCTGTGCATAAGGGCATCAAAAATACCCAAGCACTACCACGGCCCCTCATCAGTCATCAAGTACTGACTCCTCTACCACCCTCCTGGTCCCATCTGGCTTCCCCCGCCGGTCAGTCTCTTCCCCGCAGTATGCCCACCCTGGCCCTGTGGCTGCTGGAATTGGTCTTAAAAAGAAAAATCAGAGACTGAATAAAGCTCAATAAATATTGGAACAGATGAAGCTATTTGTTCACCTGAATTTTAACATGTTTAGGTATAAAAAGGACTATAGCAGCAATACTATCAACTGATTAAATTAAGGGATTTAAGTCAGATAAAATTTACACTTTTCAAGTAAAAGGTAAATATTAACAATGATATATATGAAACTGTATTTTAAACCTTACAACTAAAACTATTTAATTTTAAAGTTCCTCTTATTTTTTTGAAAGAACTGCCTACTGTAAACAGACTCTGAAAGACTAATTTAGCCACATACCACTAAATGGCACAAACAACGTTAACGTAACAACCAGCATCAACAAGGGACTACTTCATATGCATTGACCATGTGACATACCCCAGTCCTGGAATCCGTTCCGCCATCCCAGTTATACCAGCAATAATGTTACTGTGGGAGATCATGACTCCCTTCGGAAGTCCTGTGGATCCACTTGTATACATGATTACTGCAATATCTAAGGGCCCTGGTTTGCTAAGAGGTTTGTTTTCTGCATTGGAGAAAAAAAAAAAACACACACACACACACCATTTCTGAGAAATGTAGTCATATCACCCTTTTTTTTCATCATCATGTTTGATAACTCAATTCAACGACGGTGAATTGTATTCACTCAGAGGTCAACAAAACAGATCACGTCCCCGCACATACAGGACACATGTTCTACTGAGATCAACAAGCCATGAATCTATAATGTAATACGAGCTATGAAGAAAAATAAAGACAAGGTGAGGGCGCCTGGGTGGCTCAGATGGTTAAGCGTCTGCCTTCGGCTCAGGTCATGATCTCAGGGTCCTGGGATCGAGTCCCGCATCGGGCTTCCTGCTCCTTGGGAGCCTGCTTCTCCCTCTGCCTCTCTCTCTCTCTGTCTCTCATGAATAAATAAATAAAATCTTAAAAAAAAGAAAAAAAAGAAAAAGAAAGACAAGGTGAGATGATAGTAGAAGGTATTTAGATGGAAAAGTCAAGAAATGCTTTTCTGGCACGTTGGTATTTTAGTAAAGACCTGGATATACAGTGCAGAAGGGAGCCACTGAAACCCTGGCACTGGGAGAAGATTGTCTCAAGTAAAAAATAAGCGGGAGCAAAGGCCCTGACGCAGCAGCCAGGACCGTATCATGCAAGGCCTTGGAGGCCATGCTAAGGACTTTGGATTGCACCTGGAGCAGAAATTTGAACAGGGGCTTGTTAATCACCAGTGAAGAGGGTCACTTTGGCTGCTACGTGGCTGCCTAACTTAGGGAAGCAAGGCAGTAGGGAGACAAAAGGCTATTCCAGAAATTCCACTGTGAAATAGGGTGGTTGGGCTAGGGTACCTAGACACTTGCTAAAAACTGTTCTCTGCCTCACAGTGGTGAAGTGACCTGGCTACAGTCCGAACCCTGGATTCAAAGACAGTGTCCTCCAGTTGCACAAACCTAAGGGCCACAGCCCACATCCTGGAGGGGACACGGCAGGAAAGCAAAGAGAAGTGGGTCACGGATGGCACCCCCTGAATTAATCCTGGCCCTCCCCTAAGTGTGGACTTCTTAAATGTGGGGGAAACAATTTTAAACATGTTGCTGAGTGAACCCTTCCTTTCCTACATGAGGAGATAAATTCCATGACAACGGTCTTCATTCCAGTCCTTACTTCCTAGCCTTTCGTTCACTCCTCCATCCCAGGGCACCATTCTCCACCACCTCCTAGAAACTGCTCTGAGGTGGGCCTCCTGCAATGCCTGTGGCACCGACTCCTGCAGGGCACCTGCTCTTGCTGCCGACCCCTGCCTCCGGGAGAGGCCCCTTTCACGCGGCCTCCGTGAAGCACACACTGCGTGCCTTCCTCCTGCCTCTGACCCACCCTCAGTTGCTTCTTTAGAAGCACCGCTTTCCATGGGTGACCTCACCTCCTTCCACAGCTATACATAACATCAAACTTCTAGCTTCTAACTCCAAACTTAACTCCAGAGTATACGCCACTCCCCACTAAATATCCACATCTGAATGTCGCACTAGCACTTAAAATTCCGTATGCCCAACATTAATGTCAGCAGAACCCCATTCCCATTCCTGAGCTGAGTGCTTACATCTAGTTAATCACTGAGTTTCCAACTACAAAGGAAATACAGTCCCAGCACCCTAGCAGCTTTCGGGATATTCATCAACACCCGTATACTTTCGAACATTTCCTGACACTTATTTGAGAGCAGGAGTTTTTGGCATCACCATGCCGAAGTGTTCAGGTGGGGGATAAAAAGATGTTCCCTCAGGAAAAAACAGAGTTGGGGCAGGGAGTGAAAGAGGGGATCTAGCTTTAGCCACTCCAGCTATCTGTTTGTACTTATAGATAATCCACACAGGACTAGTTTAATGGCATTATTTAGAAAACTAACTTTGAGCCACTGAGAACTACCACAAAACAGAAACAGGAAGCCTGTATAATGTAAAAGGTATTTGAATAACTACTCCTGTTATTTAGAACAATAAATTAATGTGTGTATTCTCCCTTAAACCCTACTTTAAAAGAGTAGAGGAAAAGTATAGAGTGACCTTACTTCCCAAAGTGATGGTCTAGAACATGATTTGTCCCTGATCTGACTTCAGGGTCTGGAACCACTGCGGAGAACACGGTCACTGCAGAACGACCCTAAGGAACTGGGAAGGTGCGCCGTACCTCTGCTGGCCTTGGCTCCCAGAGCCTGCACTGCAGCCATCGTGTGCACGATGACGCCCTTGGGGAACTCGGACCACGTTGGTGGCTTACCGTCCACAGTGATGATGTGCCGCAGGCGCGGGACTAACGAAACTATATCCTGGAAAAACACAAGCATTCATTACGTTCTTCGTCGCTGTTTCAAAACAGCTTAGCAAACAGTCCCGGACACAAGAAAAGCAGTTTACCATAATCCATGAATTATTAATTTCTTGCCTCCAAAAAAACGGTGAGGGGGTGGGCACTGGTATGAATACTACTCCTTTCAGATGGAGAAATACGGCCTGAAATTTAAATTGCTATTTTATAGCACTAGATTTACTGTGTGTGCCCATTCTTTGGTAAAATCCTAATCAGCGATGTCACTTCCTCACAAAATAGGCATATAAACACAGGCTGCCTGAACTACAGAATAGCCACAAGTCCTGTATGTTTTTAAGAGGCTCATAAAGATACGGGGGGAGGGAGAGGGAACTCACTTATAAATTTGGGTATAAAAAAACCCAGCAGACATTACTGGTTTCACTGGGAGTCGTCTAGGGACTTTCAAAACCTTTCTCCAACAGTTTATCATAAAGTCTCTTTTTTCCCTTTAAAAAATTCTAGAAACTCATAATGACTCAATGCTTCAGAAATAATATAAAGGAATTACTATTTCAGAAACCCTTATAATTTATAAATTTACTGAAAATAGACTAGAAAACAAATGAACACAATAAAGAAAAAAGGTAATCCCTTTACCTTAGACACGGGCATACCATGTTAATGATCTGTAACCCTCTGCACTACTCATTACACAAATATGTATGAAATCTACTTTTTCTTTTCTAAAGGAAAGGAAGAACGTATGATATTCCTAAAAGTTTACAAAGATATTCAGGATTTTAAAGATCGTAAAAGTATCAATATTAGAGCTCATGACACTGATAGTTCTGGAAGTTCTGGACAGTTATAAAAATAACCACAGTCCTCACCTTCAACTTTGTTTGCAAGAGTTCTTTACTAGTAATGATGTTGGTCACCTCTGTTTCATTCAATCCATGAACAATAGCTGGACCTCCTAGAGTAGCATACAACGTAACAACTACAGAGAAAAGAAGGGCAAGTCAAATATTCCACATTTCATGGAAGTACTAAATGTAACTGAAGTCTCTGAAAGTGGTCATGAATCCTAATGGTATAAAGAACCCTAAATCGTCAGATCCATAGTTTATTATGTAACTGTTCTATGATTATCTAAATTATTTTAATATACTAATAAACATTATGCCCACTCACTCACCCGCTCCTAATTTCCCCAAAGATTTCTAATATTTTAAAACGAAATTTTTAAGTTTTATTTCACCTTCAGATATTACTCTGGGATGCCACAATGGAAGGAATTATTTCTGACTCCTAAAATATCAGACCCTTAGTTGTTAAATACTTGGTACTAAAATATGAAAAAGAGTATGTACCAGTAAGATAATGCACTGAGTATCAGGTTGAAGGTGTCATATATGTTAAGGAAACAACATGAATAGGTGGCAGTACTGCTTTTTCTAGTAGAAGACTCAAGAAAAACATTCTTAGCCATGTTGAAATTTAACAATCATCATCTTGTGGACTTTTATTTGCTTGCTGCCTAACTCACAGAAGTCAGACTTAAAGTGACTTTAAGAGATAATTATCTCGAAGCTTCCCAAAAGAAGCAAACTATAAGCCCACACCCATGAAAACAAAAAGATACGACAGTTCTAAAAACCAGTGGAGCATTTACAGCAAGATATCTGGTAAAAGTATCTCTTCTGCTCCATCTGAAAGGTAAGAGAATGTCCATACTTAACATCCCATTTTGGCACCAAGATCTATGAACTAAGCTTCCAGAACTACCTCACAGTCTGGGGCATCCAGATTGCCACTTAAATAACAGTATAAATATTCCCTGTCCTTTCACCTGGCTCGTGGCTCCGAGTAGTGCAGTTTTAGATGTCAACTGCTGCTACCAACAGAAGTGGGGACGAAGTGACACTAACTTCACAAGAAGATTCCTGAGAGAACCAGCAGCAGAGTCCGCGAGGCCCCAAGGCCCCTATTAACAGGTTCCAGTCCCCTTACTACACTGACTACACAATTTGTTCCAAAGCAGACCTCTAACTCGAAGTTGTAACAGAGCGGTCCCCTGATTAGATTCAAGGTAGCAATTAACTTCAGAATTTTAAAGAGTGAAATATTTATAATAAACAGCATCCTATCTCCCACACAGAAGATCAGAAGGCCCACATACGCTGAAAATTATACATAAAGCACGCCTGCGCAGCAATCATCCATTCGGCTCTGGTTTCACAGAAGATGGCGATATTGGTCTTTGGTTTCTGACCCAACATCTGTAAACCATTTCCAAAATTAAAAGCTCTAACGAAGACATCTTCATAGGAGAGCCAATTATAGTTTCCAAGAATAACCTGATAAAATAAAAAACATACAAATACCTTTTAATATAACCAAAATATTATTTTCCAGAAAGAAGCCAAGATTCCAAATTTTATGACAAACCAGTTATGTTTGCACATATGTAAGTATTTTTTCCTAACAAAAAGCCAGAAAGTGAATTTCAAGTGAAAAAAATCTATTTTGAAAATTAGCTATTTTGCGATAACTTCTATGACAAATCTTATGCTACATCTTCAATTGTAATGGGGAGTTTTTTAAAAATCTTCAGGGTTTGACAGGATCTTAAAGGTCAGCTTTTTTGTCAAAAGCTCATATACTGGTAATTCATTTATACATCATTTACTTAAACAATTTAGATGTTAGCTTAAAATTTAGCCTAGTATCAAGTACTAATGATACCAAAAATTAACTTTCCCTCTACTTATGAATTCCCAGATTTCACTATCAAATGGTAATATGATTTACAAACAGAAACTGGCTAGATCCAAGGTAAAAGACATACTTATGGCTGTTTAATTTGAATTGCCCCCTCCCATACTGAACTCTAAACAAGTCTATTTACGCAACCAGGACTAGTTTTATTATTCATCAAAGCCTTTCCGTTGAAGCCTTAAATAACCACTGGCACCACTGGGCTTTCAACATTTCATTTGTGCTTACCATAAGTACAGGTTACATTAAGTCTTCATTGGTAATAATCATGTTTTTAAACTGGCTAACTTATTTTTCTTTAGGAACTTTCTCCAACTTAGATTAGACCATAAATCCCCAATTACATACAGACTGGATAAAAAGCTCCTCGCACTCCAAATACATACATATTTTCCAACCGTGGCTGTTTCACTCACGTCTCATACACCTTAAAACTAACCACATTCATTTCCAAAAATGCATCCAACATTTCCGGGAGCTCTTGAAATAAGAGACTGGGTGAAGATAGAAATGGGGAGGGGGGGAAAAAAAAAAAGAATAAATACTGCCCTCTAGTGTCCTATTCCATAATGGACTTAGGGAATAAAGTCTTACTTTGATGGTTAAGGCAACTGGATTTAAAATATTTATTTAACTTCACTGGTCCCAAACTCTCACCTTGCTCTGCACCCCCATGAAATGCTCAGCACGGGGAGCTCCAATGACTTCAAAAGGAGCTCTGTGGGGGTGAGAAGACAGATGAGAACTTGGCCAAAACGTGCACGAACTGGATTACAATTAAGAATTTTACACTCCAAAGATTAGCATGAGCTACCTCTTAGATTCTAGAATCTAAATGATGAGTTTTGTTAAGTTTCAGAGAATGTATATATTCCGAAAGGTATTATTATCTACATAATCCAGATCTTTAAACCCATGTGATACGGCCACCATGTGGCAAAAGAAATCAAATCATGAGCTTAATTCAAGTGTAACTAAACTGAATTTCACTTAATTCTCTAAACCACTGAATCTCCTAGTAGTGATCTTTCCCATAAAGATTACATTTCAAGGCCCCTATCTACCCCATAATTTTGACTTTTGCTGGAAAAAATTCCCAATTCTAACTCTGTCCCCATGGTTAGCTTAAACCTGAAATTAAACTCGTTTACTTATTCCCTGTCCATACTGCTGAAGAATACCCAAACTCATTCTCTATCCAGGATCACAGATCTCAATACCCAGCAATCCTATAAGGACTCCCTGGGTCTATTCATTTTCTCACCCTCTGAAATGGCTACTTCTCTCTACTCAAATATCCTCCAACCCTCCCTCCCTCCATCCCTTATCCCTGTCCAGGTGATAAGGTGATAATACTGTATCATACATTACTGAGAAATTAGAAATTCATCGGAAATGCCCTTATCTTCTTAGCACCAAGTTTAATAACCTACATACATCTGTACTCATATTCTTCGCAGTTCCCCTCATGGTATTACAATGGTTGAAGTGTCCCTAACAATAGCCAAACTTACAAGGACTTTACTTCGAAGCACTTCCCAAATTTCTATCTCCAGCCACCTCTACTTGCACATCCAAGTTCAAATACCTTACGCTGGCCTACAAAGCCCTAAGGGACCTAGCCATGCCAGTGTCTCTGTGCTCCTATCCAACCTTCTTCTCCAGACTCACCTCCCCTAACTCATTACTTCCTGTAAATACAACTTTGTCCTTTCTGTCCTTCAAACAGGTTGCGCCAGGGCAGGAACTAGGATGAAGCAAGACAGGTGCCAAGGGCACAAGATTTAGAGAGTTACTCACTCTCAGCATTTGAATACCTTCTTCAACTTTATACCCCAAGTGCCTCACCCAACTGGGCTCATTCCAGTTTTAGAGCCAGTGGGCACACACCCTATCCCACTGCACAGAAGGTTCATTACCCAGATCTTTGCAAAGTTGGCTCCTCTCTTGTTCAGGCCTCCACTTAGCCATAATCTACCAAGAGAGGCTATCCCTGATCTCCAATCAGCTTTATGTCTTCGTAGTAGTTATTAATCTGTTTACTTATTATTGTCTCTCTTCCTCCCATACAAATATAAGACCCATGAGACGAGTAACCTGTGTGTCCTGTTCATGACTGTCTCCCTAGCACCTGGCATACAGTCGGCACTCAGCAATTATTTGCTATACATGTGGAATGAACAGTGTAATTAACACAATTTCCATTCACTTTGGACCTTGAGTCTTCTGACCCCTTTCTGCTCCAGGAGCCTCATTTTTTTTTAAGACTGTTTGAAAAAAAAAAAAAAAAAAAATCCACATCCGCCTAATCATTTAACCTCTAGAGCTACTTTTCTTCTGTCTCCATTCCAGTGCACACATCCTTTGCCTACCACCTCTTAAATATTCTCACCCATGACCCATGAGACACAAGTATGTTCAATTTTCCCGACTCTGAGTCACGCAAGGGAATGACTAGTGTGGCTACGGAAATGACGACTGTGAAGCCTTTGAGCAGCTTCCTCATTTGCAGAGGTAGCGGGAGAGTTAAGACTGGCCCTATGGTTGCTTTCATGTCTCACATTTAATTGGCTGTATTGTTATTCTGGAACAGGTGTGACAAACACATGGGTAAACATCAACGTTATCACTCAGACCACCACTGCTCAGAACAGAGGAACTTAATCATTTACTTTGTTCAGGAACAGATGAAATTAGATGCTTTGATGATGCTAAGGATGAGGGCCTCTTATCTCAGAAGATAAGCTATAAAAATAAAACGGAGATAACATACAGAACATTCTGTAAAATAAAAGCACACAAATACTCCACCATTCAGGACCCTGAAGAAAGAGACAATCGAGTAAAAATCAAGTTTTCAGGTAGCTGAAGTTAACCAGTGCAAGTCCAGGACTTTTCTTTTCCTTTAGCCACTCAGAAGAGAAATATTTCCAATTACACACTTCCCTGCCTTCTTCAACAAAGTACACCCGGCTTCACAGAACCTTTCTCTCTGCGAATGAAGATTATTAGAATGTACTGTGAGGGAGCCAGGGAGTGAAAATCTTCAACAGGTCTGGATGGCTGGTGGTGATCTTGAGGAGGAGGGCGGCTAAGCTTTGCCAAGTTCACTCTGTGCTAAGCACGCTGCAGCAGTAGCTTATGAGACTCTCTCGTAACTCTAGACAGAGTTACTCTTAGTACCCCTACTGTACAAATGAGAATACTGAGGCATCGAGAGAGTCAGCAGAACGTGCTCAAAAATCACACTGCGTAAGTAAGAGACAGGACTAGAATATGAATCCGGGCAGACTCATTCTGGAATCGAAGCACTGAATCACAAGGCTCCAACCGCACCACAGAAAGGAGACGGGGTGTTACTGGGCAGGTGAGGAAGGTGGCCCGAAGGTCTGGGTATCTTTGATTCAACCATTATCAGATACCTTCTGGGGTTAATCCCTAAGCTTAGCCCCCAAAACAGGAAGGAAGGAAACTTGTAGATGCTGCTATACCATTAGCTGGCTTTTTCAGTTCAAGGTTATTTTCAAATATGGAAACCACTAGTGACAATACATTCATGGGAAACACGTGTGCACACCAGTTGGTAAGCGCCCAGCGGAAGCCACACCAGTCCAGGCAACTCCACTCTTACCTAAGCACGAGTTGTGCAATGTCCCCTTTTTACTCTCGAATCAGGGCAGATGCTGCTTCTGCCGCAATACAGTGGGTGTAAACAAGAAACCAAGGGGGGGCGAAGCCTACTTGTTTATAACACCCAGCTGAGGTACCCACCGTCCAGTGTGCAAACCACCGCTACCACTGCAACACAGACCAACAGAAACTCAAGTCACGCTCTTCTTGGGTAAGGCTGACGGAAAACACGTGCTTCATGTACTATACAGGAAACCTAAAAATTTCACTTTCCCAATAAGCCTAATTTCAAATAGGAAGAATCTAATATTTTCTGTATCAGAATATAACCTATTCTATAAAGACTTCCCCCAAAAGTCTGACGAATCACAAATGCCAATTTGAAGGCAAATGTCAACAGTAGAAAGACTGAGTGAGATCCTGTAGACAGAAAAGGCTAAGGAGTTTTTTCACCTTCTAACTTTCCTATTTGAGTTCACATATTTCCTTGTTGAATAAACAATGACTACAACAAAGCCACCATGGGCAGGACAGGAAGGAAAAGGCCATATATGCAAACACACAACAGGGAAAACCCCTTTCCTTGTGTACACTGTGTTATCTGGCCACATTTAAGGAACAACTGTGAAAGCTCTAGGATTTTGTCCTAATTACACTGATAAACTGAATTAAGAAGGAATTTCATATTGACCATACTGATCTCCTTTTTACATACTTGGAAGCTACTCTGTTGCTCTAAGTACTGAATGAGGACTGAGAAATAGTGCCAGTCCCATAAAAAGCCTGTTAACATGCAATTCTGGAGAAAAACCTCCTGCTAACAGAGGACTTCTGTTATATATGCTGAGATTAAAAACAAGGGAACCCAATCTTTGAATTCAAATAGCATTAGACCAAGAAACAAAAATGAATGTTTTTAAGAGGAGGCATACGAGTGGAAAACTTTAGCCCTCAAAAACTGTAGTGTTTTGGTATCTTTTGTAACTACCAGATCTCTCAAAGACGAAATCAAGGATGGTATACCCTAAAAAGTAGCAACTAACTATAACAAAAACTCAGACACCATTATTTTTTTTTTTTAGACACCATTATGATATAATGTTTTGCAAGTTATAATCTATAGGTTAGGGAAGAGTAAACAAACATGCTTAACTACATGACTTCAATTTCAATAAATGTGCTATTAACTCTCCAGATAGACCTAAAGTTAACAGAAAAAATTCACTTAAGTGAGGCAAAACTAAGTCAACAAAAGAAATAGAGAATATGCCTTAAAAGT
This sequence comes from Mirounga leonina, assembly GCF_011800145.1. Lineage (NCBI taxonomy): Eukaryota > Metazoa > Chordata > Mammalia > Carnivora > Phocidae > Mirounga > Mirounga leonina. Next base: position 14,665,616 of record NW_023270377.1, read on the forward strand.
CAAAGGACTGTATGATTTCCCCAAGCCACTTCTGAGACTGTAAGGAGGCACTGTTAATGTGACAGGCAAAGCGAGATAAACAAGGACAGTTTCAGGCAGAACAAGATACAACATCACTCTATATAAAGTGGATGGACACTTACAGATTTTTGTCATCTACAATTAGAACAATGTGTTTTTAATTTCTAGGAGTTACTGGCGTTAACTTGCTTGCCATCTCCTTTACGTTTGAAAGAAAATGACTCTGGAATTTGTGTGTATGAGTGCCAAAATTAATGGGCCATTAAGTTAAATAACACCTTCTCCTGCAGTCACAGGAGAAGCTCTGAGTATTTCATTCCATGGTGTGATTATTTGAACATTCCTCTGAGACCTGAGAGTTCCTTCATGACTAAAAGGAAAAAGGTGGCTGTAGTCAGGATGCAGCTGGAAAAAGGAAAGAGAAAAACAACTTTGCCTACACACGTAATAAACTATAACCTGACCAAATTATCAAAGATGATTACTGATCATCTTACTGCCTCTAAAAAATTTTATCTTCAATTTTTACCTACTGGAGCTTAGAAAACGGCTTCTAAGAGAGTCATGAATCCAAGTTCAAAAACAGCATTTTCGTGCCATTTCTATACTCACTATCCTTCAAAGCGTTGCACTACCCCCATGTCTTTGTAGTCACTCATATAATTTTGCCCACCCAATTCCCAAGACAACGATACTATAAAAACTAGAGCATTTACACTAGACACCACAGCTGTTCTATGGGGGGGGGGGGGGGGGGGGGGGGGGAATGTGTGTGTTTGTGTACGGAGCAAGACAACCTAGGGTCTAGTCCTGGCTTTACTTCTTCTAGCTGGAACGTCCTTGCCTAAGTTAACCTATCTGGTGCCTCTGGGCCGTTATCTGCAAAATAACAACGATAACACGAATTCATAGCGCTTTTTAAGTCTTAAGTAAGTTGGTACATGTAAAGAACTTAAACAGCCTGGCTCATAAGAAATGCTAATGTAAATATCAGCAGTAATCATTATCTTCGTATTACAGATAAAGAAACTGAGGCAAATTTGTTAAATTACTTTTCCAAAGTCACACAGCTAGCTAGTAGGTAGCAAAGCTGAGATCTAAACCTGTAGTCTGGATCTGGAATCCAGGTTCTTAACCACTATTTTATACCACCTCTAAGGATGTCTTATCCCCTATTTCAAATCAACAATGGCAGCTGATATATAATGGTGAAAAGAAATTCTTAAAAACTATGCAACTGCCACTACCAAAATACCAAGACATTAAGCACCCAACCTATGATAAAATCAGAAACAGCAGGCCTCCCATCTCAAAACCCAGAACCATCTCAAGCACACATAGGTGTTTGTGGGACCACCAGGGAATACAGTTTCAGACCCAAAACTGCGCTAGACATTTTATTCCAAGCCGTGGCAGACACTCGGGCTCAGGGGGCATTCTGGCCGGTCTGTGACAATTCAGAACAAATCCTTACAGGAGAGTACAGGAGATCAGAGCATGGTCCCTTGCCCATCCTGCTTCTCCTGCCACACCAGCCACATCCAGAGGCAGCAGGCTGTCCTTGTCCCCTGCTGCCATTTCTGAGAGAACATTTTACTCAGAACAAAGACAACGGCAATTAAAGATCACCTTACCTTTTTAAAAATTTTTCCATTTGGCTGTACTTCATCTTCCTCATTTAAAATTTCACGTGTTCCCAACAGTCTTTTGTCCTTAAATTTGTTTTTTGCATACATAAAAACTTTATCTAGTGTATCACATGCAGGGTATAATACTGAAGCCAAACCATCCAAACTGTTAATAGATCTGTATGCAGACTCGGGTTTTGAATCTACAGGCTTTGCTTTAATTTTGTTTGCTTTTTCTTGTCTTGTCTCAAACAAAAAATAATATGGAATGTACGTTAAAACGGTATAAAGTGATATTAGAAAATGTATGAAATACAAAAGAATGGGATTGATGGTCTGTTTTAGCTTCATGGTAGATGTTTTTGAAGACATGTGGTTATTCATAAGTGCTCAAAGAGTGGAATTAACGGATTTCCAGAATCTAGAAGGGGAAAAAAAGAAGATATTAGTTCAAAGTCATTTTAAAATAACTGTAAAGAAAAAATCTTATTAGATAGGCAAATGAGGATTTTTTTTTTTTCCCAATCAAGCAGCACCTGGTACTGGCCTCCAGCGATGTCCAGTCCACTCCGATATGGTCGAGTGCATCTCTTATAACTATTAGCAATGGAAATCACCACAGAGAAGTTTCTACACCATTCTGTGAACAGGTGGCTTTTCCAACCTAACCCCAAGTGCCCACAAACACTTCCCGGTGGTGAGGAGAGAGCAAGCCAGAAGACCGACATCAGAATCAAGGCCAAAAATATACCAATTTCCTGTTCATCCCTCAGGGATGGCAAGTGCTTTGCAAATACACCATTCTCCTCCCTCGTGGCCGGCAGCCTGTTCCAATAATCACTGCATTCTTTCCCAGTGGACTCCATTCTCTCACTCTAGGGAGTAACAAGGACCTGGTTGTTGGTAAACAACATAGAATTCCCTTCCTATAGTGGTATTTTTCAGTTTGGCAGGTTAGGTTGTGAAGCAAGAAGGCAGTAAATTCTGGCCATTTCTACTTTGCATTCATTAGATTTATTGACCATCTCCTATGTGTTAGATCCTGTTCTAAGTACAGGAACTACAACAGTGAACAACAGTCTCTGTTCCTTCTCTCAGGGAGCCTACACCTTCACTGGGAGAAGGTGATGAACAAATATACATATGCATGCCAGGTGATGGCAAATCCTCTGAGGAAAAATGAACCCAGGAAAGGGAAACACAAAGTGAAAGGGCGAGGCCGGAGAGACACTCTAGTACAAGAATGGTCCACAGGAGTCTCTGGCCAGGCATATCTGAGCAGAGACTTACAAGGAAGAGGCAGAGTGGGCCATGTGCCTATCTGGGGGAAACTGAGCACTCCAGGCAGAGGAAACAGCCTTTGTGTGGTGGTAGTACGTAAATAATATTGGCGGGGGGGAGCTGAAGCAAACTACTAATTATTCCAATCAGCTCCAAATCCAGGGTTTTGATTTCTAGCATTCTCATCTCCTACCCCCACCCTCCATATTGGAGAAATTCTATTCCAGGCACATGCGGCCAAGAAATGTGAGGAAACTCTACTGTAGGCACAGCAGGCCAAGAGTACTTGGCCAGTCTGTCCTTGCCTCGGCTTGCTCATAACGTAACTGCAGAGGGAGGGAAGCTCCAGAGAAGAGCAGAGGCGACAGCCGCAGGCCGGGACCCCGCTCACAGAACAGAGGACAAGCTGCCGTCCCTGCCCCCGGCTCGGCAGCAATGGCTCGCAGGTTCTGTATGGTCCAAGGCAGGCTGCAAGAACAGACACCCCTCAGCAATCCCTCAGTGGACTGACTTTAGTTGGAACAGAGAACAGGGAAGCTCGAGCCGCGTGGCACTATGGAAAACAATGGAGACTTTGGCGATGAGCAATTAAGATGAGGCTGGCAGTTCCATGATAGCAACAAGGAAAAGAGTAGACCGAACAGAAGTTTAACAGAATCAGGGAAAAGAGAAAAGAATAAGAGCCCTTCCAGAGTCAGGGCAGCTCAAAGACTGGCCTCAAAAAACTCCTACAAAGGCCATCTAATTTAACTGAATCACACTGTGGGGCAATTTATGGCCCAGGGCTCTAATACAATAACGCAATCAGCTAGCTATCAGTGGAGAATAATTGCTGGGTGTGAACCAACAGAGGCTGACTTAGCAGTTTAACAAGGAGATCAGAGAAAGAAATGGTCAAACAGTCCTACTAAAACCATGCTGTCATCCCCTAAAGAGGGCACTTCAAGGGAACTCTGTTCCCAAGGCTGTGCCCACTGAGGAGCAACATCAAAGGATGCACACTGGGGCGCTGGGGGGCTCGGTTGGTTAGGCGACTGCCTTCGGCTCAGGTCATGATCCTGGAGCCCCGGGATCGAGTCCCGCATCGGGCTCCCTGCTCGGCAGGGAGCCTGCTTCTCCCTCTGACCTTCCCCCCTCTCATGTGGTCTCTCTCTCTCATTCTCTCTGTCTCAAATAAATAAATAAAATCTTAAAAAAAAAAAAAAAAAAAAGGATGCACACTGGTTGGGGGGGGTGTGTAATGTGTGTGTAAAATGCACTGAAATAGGCCAACCAAGTCACTAAACAAATAGACAAGCAAGTAACACAAGAAGCCAGGGAAATGGGGAGGGGGGAATCAGCACTAAGAAATGCTATAAAAGATCTTAAATGTGCAGGTTAAACAAAAAATTATGAGACATGCAGATAAACGAAAGACCCAAACACAGGAGGAGAAAGCAGGAAAAAGAAATCGTCCTTGAGAGGGCCCAAATGTCAGACTCAGACAAGACAGCAAAGCAGCTATTATAAACATGTTCAAAGAACAAGAAAATATGCTTAAAAAATTAAAAGTCCAGGGACACCTGGGTGGCTCAGTCAGTGAAGCATCTGCTCAGTCATGATCCCAGGGTCCTGGGATCAAGCCCCGTATCAGGCTCCTTGCTCAGCAGCGAGCGAGCCTGCTTCTCCCTCTCCCTCTGTTCCCCCTGCTTGTGCGTTCTTTCTCTCCCTGACAAATAAGTATTTTTAAAAAATTAAAAAAGATTAACATTAAAAAACAACAACAACAACACTAAAAGTCCAGGGGCTCCTGGCTGGCTCTGTCAGTAGAGCATATGACTCTTGTTCTCAGAGTTGTGGGTTCAAGCCCCACGATGGGTGTAGAGATTACTTAAAAATAAAATCTTTAAAAAAAATTGTTTTAAGTCCACTGTTGCAATTTAACAAGATAAGATTACCTCCAAATTTGCCCATCCACAGCTGGTGAGAAGTCAGGACTCCCAACTAATCCCCGGGTTCTGTTCACCATTCCATGCTGTTTTCTTTGACAATGTATTATGCAGTAATTTGGAAAAACAGTCCAGGGACTCTAGATTTGTGCCATTAAGGGGATGGGGAGCCATTGAAGGTTTCTATATAGGAAAATGACACCATGAAAACAAATGATCCTACTACTTCCAAGACATCAGAGCTGCAGGGAAATAGATGTATTTTAATAACTCAGGAGAATGATGTAATCTCATGTAGTAATCTCCCTGAAATTTAATTTCATGTATCTGTGTTTTGAATTTAAAAATAATGTAATAAAAAGACTTTTATCTGCAGGTAATGATTGTATAAGATGATGACTGTATAGAAAATCCCAAAGAATCCACTAAAAAAAAAAGAACAGTTCAGCAGAAGTTGCAGGATGGAAGACAAATATATAAAAAAATCAACTGTATTTCTATACACTAGCAATAAAACAATTATATTTACAACACTATCAGAAATAATACTTAGGCAACCCTCTCAGGTCCCTCCTCCAAAGGAGCTTTGTACTATCACTTTGCTATTACTCAGTAAGTGTTGCTTTGCTGCCCACCACTCTGTCTGGTCTACCGTTTAAAAAAAAAAAAAAAAAAAAAAAGAATACATAGGATGAGATAACAATAAGTGTAAAATTTGTACTATGAAAACCATAAAACATTATTTAAAGGTATTAAAGATCTAAATAAGTAGAAAAACATCCCATTTATGGATTGTAAGACTTAATACCATTAAAAATGACAAAGTTCTCCAAACTGATGTACAGATTCAGCACAATCCTTACCAAAATCTCTACTGGTTTTTATACAGAATTTTGTAAGCTGATCCTGAAATTTACATGGAAATTCAAAGTAGCCAAGAACAGCCAAAACAATCTTGAAAAAGAACCAAGTTGGAGGGCTCATACATCTCAATTCCAAAACTTAATACAAAGTAATAGTAATCAAGACAGGGTAGTACTAGCAAAAGGTTGGGGGAGGTGGGGGCCGGGAGAAGGGAAATTCTGAATAGTTGACACCACATCATTTGAACAAGCACCCAAAGCAGCAGGTGTTCATCAGGGAACCATCAACCACTAGTAGAGCAGGGTGGGGGTGAGGAGAGGAGAGTAGGGCATTGAAGTCAAATTGCTGGTGAAGAAACTTCATTTGCATTTCAATGCACACCGCATCCCAGTGTTTTAGAAAATAGCATTACGCTAAAAACAGCAGGAACTGGAGGGGAGGCAATCAGATAAGAGAAAGTGGAGAGACTCCTTCACTCCTAGGAGTAAGGTGGCTAAGGTGTGGGGCCCAAGCCAGCAGCTAGGATTTCCAGCTCCCGACTGCCCAGAGGGTGGCAGCAGCAGCTACTCCTCCAGTCCTCCCCAGCAGCCGAAATCTGTCTTAATACAGCGCAGTGGCTTCGGCATCCGAGTCCTGGAGAATAAAGGCACGCATCAGAGCAGCTGCAGTGAAAGAAGGTCAAACAGTCTGGGTGCCTTCAACCGAGACAGAAATGTAAGCAGTAGCTGGTCAGCAGTAGCAGTGGGACGGCTGGGGAAAGGAGATGAATACAAGTCTTGAAAATGAGTATGAGATGCCTGTGAGTCATCCATATATATAAGCTGCGAAGGGTAAGAGGGATCAGAGCTAGAAGCACACATTTTAGAGCCATAATCAGAGGAAGGATGAAAAGGTAGGAAATCTCCAAAATCAAGTTCAAGGACAGAAAACTATGGAGGGAAACCAAAGCCCAGACTGAGCAGGAAAATCCCACTGGCAAGACCAATAATAGCAGAACCCCGAGAAGGCAGTGCTGCGAGGCCAAGGGCTGGGAGAGCCAAGGAGAAGTGTTCAGTAGCATCAAATGCAGCCTACATGTACCAGCCACATGCAATTACGACATTTCATTGTTCTAAAAGCCTTCTAAAAAGCTCTACGCGCTTCTAAAACTGGGTAAAGTACAAACCTCTGGCCAACTGCATTTGCTGAAGGGGCTGTGGAAAATCTAGAGAACCAGTAAAGTCACGGTGCTCTATTATGTTGCCTCATCTTACAGTGAGCATCACCTTTCAGAAAGCAAACCTGAACAACTGAATCTGTTCATCATTTCCTTCATGACTTCTAGGTTTCCAGTCCATGTTGAGAAGGCCTCATCCATACCAGGGTTAAACTAATGGGCTCCAATATTTTTTCTAGTATTTGCATAATTTTTACATCTAGAACTTTAATCAATATGGAGTTTATTTTTCTATACTGTGTAAGGAAGAAAGCTAACTTTTGCTTTCGGATGTACTACCTGAACTGCTTATTATATAAACCACCCTTTTCTCAATTAACCACAATGTCATCTTCAATAGTAAGTCCTCGTTCACAACTGGATCTGTTTCTAGACATGATTCTATTCCTTGGATCGGTCTACTGCTTTGCCATGCCTCCACACACAGTAGATTTACAGCAGTGCTGCTCAACTGTGATCCATAGACCAATCATATCCAGAATTACCATGGAGAGTATTTAAACAGAAGACTCTTCAGACATGCCATCCCCCCCTTCCTTACCTCCCCAATATCTATAAATTGAAAACTCTTAATAGCAGATCATTTTTTAAACAGCAACTACGTAATCTTATGTACAGTGTTTGAGAAGTACTCCACTATGCATGTTTCTCAAATTTTTCTTATCAATTCTTTTTTAAAGAGTTAACATTTGGGGGTGCCTGGGTGGCTCAGTCGTTAAGCGTCTGCCTTCGGCTCAGGTCATGATCCCAGCGTCCTGGGATCGAGCCCCACATCGGGCTCTCTGCTCTGCGGGAAGCCTGCTTCTCCCTCTCCCACTCCCCCTGCTTGTGTTCCCTCTCTGGCTGTGTCTCTCTCTGTCAAATAAATAAATAAAATCTTTAAAAAAAAAAAAAGAGTTAACATTTGTCTGGTGAAACAATTTGAAAATCAAAAGGAAAACAAGACTCAGGGAAAAAATAATACATGACAAAATATACAAAGAGCTCTTATAAATTAAAAAAAAAAAATCAGCAACACATAGGAAAAAAGAGTTTGTACAGAGAAGCTATAAAAGAGAAAAAAAAACACAGATCGTTTATCCAAATAGACAGTATGTTCTCCTTAAACTTAGGATTAAAATTAAAATGAAGCCTTGACGATTTTCATCCAATAGTTCCACTACTAATGACTTAAAGACTGTAATATCCAGAGTCCATTAAGCCATCTTGCAGTACTTAAAACCCACATACAAACCCACACTTGGAACTCTATTCTACAGAAAAGCAAGTGCATATTAAGTACATATGAATAAGGACTCAATCATTCGTTTATTTCTCAATCATTTATTGAACAAAGAATTAACACCAATTACTCTTGTGGATTACTTGAGTCACAGTCATGAACAAAACACAAAACAGACCATGAACAAGTAACTAAATACCATCAGGATGGAACAGCTACAGAGACACATAGGCAGGCTAAACGAAATGAACAACACTGGTGGGGGGGCGGGGGTGGAGAAGGCTGTTGCTTTAGGAAGGTAAAAAAAAATAATGAAAAACCACTCAGCTACATCACTAACTAAGGAAGGGAAGACTGCAGGAGGAACAGGTTTCATTGAAGGCAACTCAGAACAGTGACAGTATCTTCGGCCATGAGACTGGCTGGCATGCCCAAGGGAGTGAGAAGTGCAAAGAGCAGATCCTGGGCAGATCAAAATTGAGAGTCCTGGGGCATGACAGAAGGAGTCAGTGTTAGCTAAGGAAAATCGGAAGGGTAGAGTCACAGGAGGACACTGATCAGCTCTACATATTACCTACAAGTCAACAAAGATGAGGCCTGAAATGTGAATCGAAGCCTCAGTGAGAAGAGACTGCACACTCATCAGGATGGCTACTAGCAAAAAAAATAAATAACAGTCCTGGCAAGGATGGCAAGGATGTGGAAGTGGAGACACTGGAACCCTTAAGCTTTGCTGGTGGGAATGTGGAATGGTGCAGCAGCTACTGAAAACAGTATGGCAGTTCATCAAAAAATTAAACACAGAATTACCAGATGATCCAGCAACTGTACTTCTGGGTATATTTTCAAAGGAACTAAAAGCAGGGGCTCAAACAGGTATTTGTACATCAAGCTTCATAGCAAAGTTATTCACAATAGCCAAAAGGTGGAAGCAACCCAAAATGTCCACTGGCGGGTGAATAAATAAACAAAATGTTGATAGAGCCACACAATGGAATATTACTCAACCTTAAAAAGGAATGAAGTTCTGACAGTTCTGATATATACTACAATGTCTATGAATCTTGAAAACATGACACTAAATAAGGCAGACACAAAAGGACAAATACCTAATTCCACTTATATGAGATGCATAGACACAGCCAGACTGGTGACTGCCAGGGGCTGAGGGCAAGGAGGGTTGGCAAGATGTGTTTAATGGGTATAGAGTTTGGAATGGCAGGAAAGTTCTGCAGATGGATGATGGAGACAGTTGCACAACAATGTGAAATCTCCTTACTGCCAATGAACTGGACACTTAAAGATGGTTATGCTGGTAAATTTTGTTCCGCATATTTTACTACAATAAAAAAAAGTGTGAAGGTCATTGTTGACCTGGAAAATAGCTATGATAAGGATTAAAGCCCAACTGCAAAGTGCTTAGGAAAGAACAGTGGGAGCACTCTAAAGAGGAAGAGAGAAATGGATACTGGGACAGGACAAAGCATTCTTTTGTTTTCAAAGAGATAGTTATAGCTTGTCTGCATACTGATAGCTAGGAACCCAGTGGAGGAAAGGAAAAGATTATACAGAAGAGAGAGTGTGACACAGCATCCAAGTGAAGAGGTTGGCCGTACATAGGAACAGGGACACAGATGCATGTGGGTGGTACCAGGAGCTAGTAGAAAATTCTGAGTGCTTTTATTTTCTCAGGGTAATAGGAAGAAAAATCACTGACTGAGAGAGGAGGAAAGGAAGGTATTAGAAAATTAAGTAGAAAGAAAGTATCAAACAGTCATCTGAGAGAACAGGAAAATAGGAGACAGGAGAATCACCTGATAGCTGATGAGGTCCACCCAAAGTCTGATTCCTGGATGTAAAGGGAGACCCATCGAGCTGGTTGTGTGCTTCCCAGCCAAGTTCAACTGGTGGAGCAGAAATGGGAACCGGCAGAGAGCTGAATTAACTAAGGAAAGGGTTTTACCAGGCAAGTACCAGAACAAAACATGGGAGGGGGCAGAAAGACAAGGGAATGAAGACTACTTCCATGACTGATCAGGGAGATTTAAGTTGAGGAAAGAAGGATGGCCCATAAGAAGGGAAAGGGTTTGTGATAAGGAGATAGGATCAATGCATTCAGATCCTGTGTGGTGACAGACTGTTGGGTTAAGGTACTAAGAGAGTAAAATGGAACCACAGGAGGTGATGGTCTGAGTAGAATGCTTGAAGCTGATATGTAGAAGGCATACAGCTATTGTTCATGGAGAAACAGGTAGCAAAGGCAGACTGGGGTATGACAGCGTGTAAGGACAGGAGGTCAAGAAATACAAAGACCATAGTATTGGAAAGATATTAAAACCACTAAGAATCATGACAAGACAGAAGCAGTCACAGAAAACTTGATGTTCAAGTATTTCAGGAACAGGGAGACAGACGACTGCACCAAGAAGGAATAGTAAGCAGTACAATCTTAAGGCAAAGCTTGGAGGACATGCCAGTATTGTTTCAGAGGCAAAAAACTTAAAGTAACCAGATTAGGCCCAAGATGGAGTGACTCATGCTAAGACCCAAGTCAACAAACCAAAACTTAAGTTTCCATGGTTACCTGGCAGAGAAAAGGAAGACCCAGGTCAACCAATCACCGCTTGCCCACTAAGCATATGCTCCATCTAAGGAATTTAACCCTGCTTTCACCAATCAGCAAGTGTCCAGTGTAACTTCCTTGTTCCTGCTCACTTTGATCTATAAAAACCTCACCTTTGGAGTTCCTTTCTATTTACCAGATTGGATGCTGCCTGATTAATGAATTGCTGAATAAACCCTACTATATCAGTAAACTGTCCATGGAAAACATTCTTTCAACAACTGAAAACAAAATGATCTAAATCAACCCAAGAATAGCTGAAGAACATACACATCCACAGTATGGACAATAATGCAAACATTAAAAACTAGTTATATGTACTTGCAATTGACCTGAAAGGACTTCCATGTACCTTGCTAATTCTTAAAAGGAAAAAAAAAAAATGTATATACAGGCCTGCATGGTTTTATGTCTGACAACAGTATGGACAAGTCAAGGTTTTTAAGCAATTATTTCTAAATATTTATATGAGGCTACAATGGGTCAAATACATTAATTTTCCACCATAAAAAATATAAAAATTTCCAGAACACCTGGGTGGCTGAATCAGTTAAGTGTCTGCCTTCAGCTCAGGTCATGATCTCAGGGCCCTGGGTCAGGCTCCCTGCTCAGCAGGTAGCCTGCTTCTCCCTCTCCTTCTGCCACTCCCCCTGCTTGTGCACACACACACATCCTCTCTCTCAAATAAATAAAATCCTTTTTTTTTTTTTAATATTTGAGAGAGAGAGAGAGCGCGCGCAAGCGGGGGGGGGGGGAAGGGACAGAGGGAGTAGGACAAGACTCCCCACGTGGAGCCAGATGTGGAGCTTGATCCAGGAACCTGAGATCATGACCGGAACCAAAGGCAGACGCCTCACTGACTGAGCCACCCAGGCACCCCTCAAATAAATAAAATTTAAAAAAGAATATAAAAATCTCCATCTTTACCATACTCTCAGAATTGCTAATTAAAATAATAAGTTAAGTTTAACAACATTAAAAGAAAATGACCCATCATTATTTACACAATGATAGATGAGCAAGTATCTCAAAATGTGAAATTGTGTGATTATGACTAGCTAGACTCAAACACATGTAAATGGTCCATTGTGTTAGGTCAAAAGAAATTATTTACATCTTGCATCTTTTAATTAGCAAGTAGTTTTAAATCATAATGATCAAGTTTAAGGAAAATCCTTCCCTGAGTGGCCTCTACTACTTTAAAAGAAGAACACAGGACACCTGGGGCGTAAGAGAAGGAGGTGGTGGAGGAGGAAGGGCAGATAAAATTTTGCATAATTGTCAGAAAGCTAAGGGCAGGAATTGAAATAACTCTGCGCAAAGTAATACAGATTAACGTCCACCTACAAATCTCTCTCAAATAATACACTTAGGGGACATATGAAATTCTCATGTTAGGATAAACTTTTAGTTTTTAAATAGTTACTGAAGGAATATTATTATCATAGTCATACAACCTATGTTAACTCCCACTTTCTTTAAATGCGGGGGTGGGGGGGGCTGCAAATCATATGAAAATCTTCCACAGACAACATATATTTTAGTAACAGGAAACTGTAAATGCCTGTACTGTGGGGGAGGGGGAAACCAGTAGGTTGCCACAGGGACCATGTTCATACTAAGATATTAAAAGGTTTTACCTGCTTAGATCTGGTTGCAGCTACCTAAACAGAGAAACTTCAAGAACCTCACAGGCACAGGAGAGACACAACACAGTAGTATCTCAATCCATTAACCTCCCCGAGCTGGAGGACTGAACAAGGGAAATGGGAGTCTGGCTCAGAACTGGAGACTTCTGTGATGTCTATAGGAGGGAAGAGGCCAGTAACACCAGTACATTACTATGCTAGGACAGTAGGTCTTTCTGCCCCCCCTCCCACTCCCAGCCAAAATACCACCTGAAAAGCTCCACTTCCAGAGCAGGGCAGAAACCCAAAACTTGAATTCTTCTACAGATCCACTAGGAGCAGAGAGAATACCCAGGAAAGAGAGGAGGCAATGAGAAAATGCTCCAGAGGGATATCTGGATTCTCCCCAATTTATTTATTAACTTGCCCATTACCCATTCATATTTCCTCCTGTGTTTTTCTTGTAGCCTACAACACCCAAACATGCATCAGCACTATGTAACTTCGTATCTGGGGGAAAAAAATACAGTTTAGCATGTTACCTCTAATGAAGTACAAATAAGTGGATTGCACAGAGATGGATATCAAGAAATCTGTGAGATGTGCCTAGAATTTTTCACCAAGCTTGCAATAAATGGGAAGCAATTCTGAGTACCAATAATGCAAGCACTGTGTAGGGAGCTTTTAATCACCTCTATAAAAAAAAAAAAACAACCTAATTTCAAACAGATCATGCTCAAAGGTACTTAGAACTAACAAATGAGGTGGAATTTTAACCTATGTGTTTGACTCCCACCCAAGCTTTTTAATTTCTCCACAGTCCCTAAACTCTAGGGTTAATATTTTATTGTTAAAAAGAAAAAAACTGAAGAGTCCTTCACAACTTTAGAGACAGACACTCCTTTCCACAAAAGTCACATTCTACACAAACCAAAAGAGTCCCTGAAAAATTATCTAAATTACTTGTTTTGAAATAAGAAACTGAGTCAAGAAGGGCAAAAAGAAAGATGTCTTTCCCAGACTGGGGTCTAATGAGTTGTAATGAGAAATGCAACTAGCAACTATGATTTGCTATCAGGAAAGTTTCTTTAGAGGCAAGTCCCTGGCTCTGATGAACATGCTCACTTCTAGGCTTCCCAAGACTAAAACCATAATAGAAAGATGAATACGTATCTGGCTCAGGAGAATGGTTTAAAACATTCACTCTATTACGCACTGCTCCCCGCCCCAAAAAAAAAAAAAAAAAGAAAAAGAAAAAGTAAAATATTTTAAAAAGGCAGACTCCACCATAGGAGCTTTTCCTAATTCTTACAAATATCAACATAAAGCTAATTTATTAGGTTGCCTCAGTACTGCATAATATGGTGGTTCTCACTCTTCCTTTACTGGAGGAAACACAAAGGATTTGTCCTTTCTAAAACTCCAAATATTAACACAGTGCTTAATAACTCTGAAAATTTCAAGTCTGACCCCCACAGTTGTTACTGCTCTATGACTTTATTAGAGTGTATGGCTGAAAATTGATGCCATTTATCCATGTAAGTACTTCCTTAATACAACAAATAAAGAGGTTAAGAAATTCTGTACCAGAAAGTCTACTAAAAGCATTGTTAGAGGCTTGAGTCATATTATCATCTGAATTAGATTAACTTCCAAATTCACAACTAGGAAATTTTATGAGGAAATAATAGTTATGTCCTTTTCTTTTCAAGAAAACTACCAGGCTTGTTTGTTCTAACCAGAGGAAATGAAATTTTGGCCCCGAAGACCTATTTGAAGGGAGGGAGGGAGGAAGGGGAAAAGGGGAGAAAGAGGAAGGGAGGAAAATTCAGCAAGTCTTTACCATAAACGTATTTACATTAAAAATTGAAAAGCAGGGGCGCCTGGGTGGCTCAGTTGGTTAAGCGACTGCCTTCGGCTCAGGTCATGATCCTGGAGTCCCGGGATCGAGTCCCACATCGGGCTCCCTGCTCGGCGGGGAGTCTGCTTCTCCCTCTGACCCTCCTCCCTCTCATGCTCTCTCTCATTCTCTCTCTCGCAAAATAAAAAAAAATTAAATTAAATTAAAAAATTAAAAAAAATTGAAAAGCAGCTGACAGAGCCAACTCACTTTACATAATTTCAGTTATTCACTGTAATTTTTAAACTTTTTCAATCCTTTTATTATAATAGTTGAAATAACAATAGGACTGGAATATTCTCTTTGAACCACAAATACACTCCCCTGACTTCCCTAACCCTGACTGAGACATATTCTTTAAAAATCTACTTTCAACCCACCTTCCTTTTCTACAAGCCAGATGTTCTTTTTAAGAAGTGTTGAGGGGTGCCTGGGTGGCTCAGTCAGTTAAGTGTCTGCCTTTGGCTCAGGTAATGATCCCGGGGTCCTGGGATCAAGTCCCACAATGGGCTCCCTGCTCCACAAGGAGTCGGCTTCTCCCTCTCCCTCTGCCTGCCGCTCCCCCTGCTCCTTTCTTTCTCTCTCTGACAAATAAATAAATCTAAAAAAAAAATGTTTAAAAAAAATGAAAACAAAAAAATTAAAAAGTATTGTCTTGAATGAAATCAAATAGGAAACAGAATTTAAGCAAGGGAATTTATATGTTTCTCAGCTTAATACAGAACAGGGTTTTGGGGGAGGTGGCTGAATTTGTTGTTCTTGTTGTTACCATACAGTGCATTATTGGTTTCTGGAGTAGAATTCAGTGATTCATCACTTACATACAATACCCAGTGCTCATCACAACAAATGCCCTCCTAAATGCCCATCACCCATCTAGCCCATCCCCCACCCACCTCCCTCCATCAACCCTTAGTTTGTTCTCTATCTTCAAGAGTCACTTATGGCTTGTTTCCCTCTCTCCTCTTTCAGAAAAGGGGTTTTAAAAATGCATACACAAAAACACATGCATAAAAATACATATATACTAGTCTTGGCTCTGCCACCAGTTACTATGAGACCTTGTCTAAGTCAATAAATTGTCATTTTCTCATCATTAACGATGATGGAATTCACGTGAATCTATTGTAAGACTAAACTGTATTGATGCCAAGCGCTCCCAAATCAATTCTGGAGTACTGACAACCACCAAACATTGAAGAAGTAAATGACCAGAGGAACCCATTTCTATCCCTGTCTTCTATACAAGACACTCTTCCCCCTTGGTGGAGGGTGGGCGGTGGGTAGAGCAAGAGTTCCCATGCTTTAAAAAAAAAAAGAAAGAAAGAAAGAAAGAAAGAAACTCAACAGGAAGACTTCTAAGGTCCATTTCTAAAATTCTAACGTTTTCCGATCAGATCAGACTGTCTCCATAGTGGGCAAATGAACAGGTCCAAGAAGGGAGTAAGGAAAACCTTTACTTCCTTTTCAGTTTGAATCATGTGAGTCCACTATTTTAACAACAGCAAAAATACTTTTTTAACATATAGTCGAAAGACAGTATGGATGGTCTGTGCGAATGTGCCAGTGTTTGACAGACCGATCCAACAAAGATAGAATGGGCTCATCTCTGGGTTAAATTTCCTGCCAAGTACAAAACTGCTTCAAACCAACCAACACACACACACACACATACATACATACACACACACACATGCACACGCGTGCACCCACATGCACACACCAGTTTTAATGCACTGAGTGGCAGATTTGATTGATTTCATATATTCATCCTGACCTCTTGCATCTCTACCCACGTAACTAAAAGAACAAGAGTCAAGTACTGCTAGATGGTACATTTATTTAAGCAGATAAATGTATAAAGCCTAAGGTCTACATAAAAAAGCAGCTAAGTGATCTTTTTACACATCAGAATGTCCCTTCACTCTTGGGACAGTCAGGCTTAACAAATAAAAACAGAAGATAGCCAATTAAAGTTGAATTTCAGATAAACAATGAACAAATTTTAGTGTACATATGTCCCATACATATATATGGAACATGCAATAAAAAAATTATTCAATGTTTATCTGAAATTCAGATTTAATTGAGTGCCTTATGTTTTATATGGCAACCCTAATCCCATCCCCAGGCCCCCACCAAGTGTACAATTATTAGGAATGACCAACCACTCTGGGTTGCCTCAGACTTTGGGGTTTCCCAAGACACAGGACTTTCAGTACTAAAACCAGGAAAGTTTTAGGCAAACCTGTCACCCTACAATTAACCATCTCATGGAATAAGCGAATTGTAGCCTGGATTCTACCACTAGTTAATTTTGATCTTTTGTTTATGAAACAACTTTTCTGTGCCTTATTTTCTCATGTCTGTCATCGTCTGTCATCATTTATCTAACGCACAAAATTTAAAGTGAGGATAAAATGGAATGCAGCAGGTAATAAAGGACTCTGGAAAAATGCAAAGGCACTATAAATGCTAGTTATTAGTATAGTTGGTTTGGGTACAAAGTTCTGTTTATGCAAAATTTCAAAGCAGTTTTACTTAGTTTTATTTACACACTTTAAATAATCTAATGAAGGTACTATTACTTGCAACACTAGTTTGACTGCATATAAAAATGTCCAATAGACTTGCTCCTTTTAGAACTATGGCAATAAGCTCTTGGTGTGATGCTGGCCTCCCCCCTTACTCACTGTGTAACAGGGGACAATTCCCTTAACATTCCAGAGCTTCAAGTTCACTATACAACTGGGGTGGTAATAATAAATGCCTCACAAAACTCCCTTTGGGAACAAAGAAATCAGGTGAACATGCTCTACATAAACCACAATATGCAATGCACGTGTTCGTAGCATTTTAAATTCATTCATGCCAAACTATGTATACCAATGCCAATACTTTTCTTTCATCGTGATTATTTATTTATACCCCCACTGACTTTGAAGATACTGAAGTCAAATGTATGCTTACCGAGAAGCGAGGCCAAGGAGCCAAACAGACAGAGTCCGACATTTAGTTCTACTACTTACTAAATGTCACCTTAGGTCAACTAATTTCCTAAGCCTCAATGTCCTCACCCGTAAAATGTGAAGAGGAGTAGTATGTGTATCAAAGAGCGTTAAGAGGACTCAGCAGCCAGCACGCACCAAGGGTGGTATGTCTGCCTCACAAGAAGCACTCCGGCCTCAGCCGCAGGTTATCATCATTTCAGGTTTCAGGCATTTAAGATTCTAAAGGTTAGAAGCAGTTGAAATCATAGATCCATCCATAAAATTCCTTATAGAATAATAATAAGAGAATAAGGATACTTAACACATCTTGTATTTGGAATTGGTACTATTCCATTTAGCATTTCTAGTTCACTAGTCAATTTTGGGGATTTCTCTCCATGAGCTTCAGTTAGGTGATGACAAATTTATCTTTAAGAAAATACATATATGAAGAATATTTTTTTCTCATGGCTACTACTCCATGCTCAAGTTTAAATATCCTTGGAGTTTATGACACAGAACTATCGGATCCCACCCTGTGGGTCCCACTCCTGTCCCAAAGGTAAAGAACGCAAATGCAATATAATTCGGGACCAACTCTTTTTAACCAACTCAACTTACTGGGCCTCCATACGTCTAAAAAAGTTGATCCGCAAAAAACTTCCCTAACTCTCAGGGTTTTTATAGTATTACGCCTACGGCTAATAACTTCATGCCAAGACCCAGCAACACACAGGGGAGTCCTCAGAGGCGGTTCTGTTGTCCATTCATCAATCCTGTCATGTGGTAGACCCCCATCACCCCCCACCCAGACAACTCACACATCTACATGCGCTCAGGGTTCTGAATCATGTTGCTTCACCTTCCTCATCTAAGGGAAAACCTATTCCTCCTCTGCTTTCTACTCACCTTCCAAGCCACATATCTCCCCTTATTGTCATATCCAAAAGAAGTGATATGAAATTCTCTATATACAAGTGCAGCTTTTTATCCTAGAATTTTGTTTACAGTTCATCCATAGAAAGGAAATGGGGGGAATGGCATGTTCAGTCATCATTATATTATCCAAATGGTAGGGCAGAGAAACTAAACCTTAGGAGCCCTACTTCACAGCACTGTTTTGACAAATTCATCAGTGTGTCCTAACCAGCCAAGAATTAAATGCCCTGACTGTATTATAACAATACTGAATAGGACTACTTACCCCACCCCACCCCCCGCCCGGCCGTTAGTACTAATTCCTTACTTATTCCAATTATCTCCAAAATGGTTAATGAGAGCCACCTATATAAATATTTCAGGAGAACATGATTAGATTATATAATGACATCAGCCTGGATGGTTGGTACTTGAGGGTCTTAGTAACTTCAACTCAATCCAGGTAAGTACTTTATTTAGTATTACATGAACCTAAACCTAAGAGAGTGGATTGGTTGGTAGTTCAATTAACAATTTCACTTTTGAACTTAACTATTTTCTTCCCTACAGCAAAAACAGAAAATGAAATTAAAGAAAATTCAAAGGCCAGAGGCTAAATAGTTGCAAACATATGAAATATGTCAACAAAAGTAATGTGCTTAAAATAAGCAAAATAAAGTACACGTTTGAGAAGATAGTTCAGGTAAATTTAGCCTTTGAGAATGTAAAGAGATTAACTTGTCAAAATTAAGATTTTCAAGATAATTTTAGTCTACACCATCTAAATCTACCCAATCTAAATCTATACCTTTTAATTTTAAGAATTTATAAACTGGGGCGCCTGGGTAGCTCAGTTGGTTAAGCGACTGCCTTCGGCTCAGGTCATGATCCTGGAGTCCTGGGATCGAGTCCCGCATCGGGCTCCCTGCTCGGCGAGGAGCCTGCTTCTCCCTCTGACCCTCCCCCCTCTCATGTACTCTCTCTCATTCTTACTCTCTCAAATAAATGAATAAATCTAAAAAAAAAAAAAGAAAGAATTTATAAACTGTTCAGTAAGATTCCTTAGGTATTTCCTTATCTTTTCCTCCATATCCTTCCTCATCCCAAAAGCCCTTTATCTGTATCTCGGCATATCAGTTAAAAACAAACGAAGGTGGGGCCTGGGTGGCTCAGTTGGTTAAGCTTCCACTTCTTGATTTCAGCTCAGGTTATGATCTCAGGGTTGTGAGATCAAGCCCCGGGTCAGGCTCTGCGCTGGGTGTGGAGCTTGCTTAAGATTCTCTCTCCCCCTCTGCCACCAGCCCCCCAGCTCTCTCCCTTTAAAAAAAAAAATTAAGAAAAAGCAAATAATATATATAATAAGAACTGTAAGTATGTTGTAGAAATATGTAACTACAGGATAAATAACCTGCATCACAACCAACATTATATCAAATTCATTATTTGTATTATCTAAACGTTAATTAAGAATAAGGTTTAACGGGCACCTGGGTGGCTCAGTCCTTAAGCATCTGCCTTTGACTCAGGTCATGATCCCAGGGTCCTGGGATCAAGCCCCTCATGGGGCTCCCTGCTCAGCGGGAGGCCCGCTTCTCCCTCTCCCACTCCCCCTGCCTGTGTTCCCTCTCTTGCTGTGTCTCTGTCAAATAAATAAATAAAATAAAAAAATTAAAAAAAGAATAAGGTTTAAACATGCAATACTTCCTTCAGTAAATACTTAAAAGCCTTTTACTGTATTTCACTTTATTCATATAATCTTATTCTATTTTTCCTTAACTTTTTACATAAATTTTCTTCTTCCCATAAACTGTCTATTTTACCATTAATAAAGCTTTTCCTGAAACAAGAGTTTTCAAAATTAAAGCTGTGAAGATATGGTCTTCCCTCTCTTCTCCACCATTCTCCAGTGTGCCCAGCTTTCTGGCCTCTTGCAGCTTTGCCATAAGTGTTCAAAACCTAGACTGTGTTTTAAAACTAGAAGGCACAAGAAAACGGAATCTACCTTCAACAGCTATGAGAAATATCTGGCCCTACTCTAGGAAATTGTTTCGTGATTAGCCAAAAGGACAGCAAACCTGCTGCTGTTCCCATCTCCTTCCAAACTTCAAACCTAGATCACTTTCACATAGGAACGACAATATTCTGAATAATTTCTCTACTGCATGGCTATATGCACAGATAACCTTTTCTGTTACCATCTGAATGTGGAATAATGGATCACCAAGTTGAGTGAAGGCCATCAGAACTTGTCTACTCTAGAAAATACTTAAATGTAAATTACTAGAATCATGGACAGAAAATACTTTAAACCAATATAACTGAACACCAAGGAAAAAAAATAAGAATAATGGACTTGCTGTGCATCTCTAACAGAGTTAAGACACTAGACAATACCTATGGTAATGGGTCTACATTTATTCATGTACAACTCTATTTGTTAATGTTCTTCTACACACCCTTTTTCGATGGACTAACACCAACTGCATTAAAATAAAACTCTGTAATCACAATTTGCTTCTCCAGATTTTTTAAGGAGCTCAAAATACTTCACTCTGACCATCACACAAAGGACAAGTTCACATGCGAATCAGTTCAATTCTTCCATCATTTCAGAAGTCACAGGCCTTCTGAATATGCACAGTTCCCACATGTAACACCATGGGGTTCTAACTTTCACAATACAAGACACCAGGTTCCTCAAACCGTCTGTGACATTCTGTTTACTTCCTAATATACTTAACCGGTATACAGTGACAAATGTCCTTTCCCTTTTTGGGTACCTGATCAAGTCTAGACAAAATAATGAGAGACAAAGTTACTTTTGTCACTTTGCTATAGCACTTTATCCCCAGGCACCACTCACCACTTCCTTGTTCCCTAAGTAGGTGTACTAAAACTCCATAACCATTTCCCTGTCTACCCCAATCCAGCCAACCCTCTATAAAGGCAATACTAACTGCAGTCCTCTATACAAATGCCTTACTATTTAACACCCACTGTTTAATACACAGTAAGTTTTATATATATACATAAAATATATATATATATATATTTTCTAAGTAGGCTCCATGCCCAATGTGGGGCTTGAACTCAGGACCCTGAGATTGAGAGTCACATGTTCTACCAACTAAGCAAGCCAGCTGCCCCTACACAGTTAAGTTACCTTTGCAATTTCAATTTCTTTGTAAATCTAAACTCTGTTGGGCCATTCTTAGCCAGAAATTCAAAGTCTGGAGTTTCCAAAACCCACTAAGCACTAAAAGAAATGTGTAGAGAAACTACTGTGTACTGATGTATTCACTTAGTGACTTCAAAGCACTCCTCATGTGGCCAAGTATACGATCCAAGAAAATGTAGGCACCGAAATATCTAAAATAAAGTGAAGGCACATCAACGGACAAGGAATATTCCTCTTTCCATCACACCTGCTTCATTACAAGACGGTCATCTTGGATATGCACATAAAAGGTCTAGAAGGACACACTACAAATTGGTAAGGGGTAATAATCCCCTTGCAAAAGAATCATGGGAACAGAGAAGTTACCCTTTTACTTACAGACTCCTAAACTGTTTAGTTTTTTATTAATAAATATAATATTTATTTGCATTCTTTTCAAAATCCATAGAAAACAAAGATTAGTAAATCCGACCAATATGGGCAAAGATCTGTGTGGGGGAGTGGGAAGGGAAGCAAAGATTTTGAAATGATCTTCTGAAACAGAAGATAAATGTCAACACTCATGATTCTAATTGATAAAAATGCTTACTGCTTTTATATTCTCAAAGCATTCTTAAAGCATTTTATCAACATGGACTATTCCTTGTAGCAGTTCTAGCCAATTTTACTTGTACTCAGATGCTAGAAAGTTTCAGTTCACTTGACCCTCAAATTCTTGCCCCAAAATTTCAAGAAACTAATTCACTTCAGGAGCCACAGTAAGGAAAGACTACAACTTGCCACATTCTAGCCCACTGCAACTATGAGTAACATGTAGAACTTGCTGCAGGTTAACAAAAAGCCCACTGCTGTTTTCCAGGCCTGCAACCAACAACTTCTGTTAAAATGTCCAGTTAGGAATTTCAAATAACACTAACACAAATTTAAAATGACTAGCACATGCTGAAATGGTAATACCACTCTAATTAGTGCTAAACTTCACAAAATAAAGAGGTTATTGAGTTCACAAACGCTCACGCAAATACTTAAATGAAATTCAATTTGAGAAAAGATCAGTGATATTGGTGAATAACATGGCTTAATGTTCTAATGCATTTGTATTGAATTAAAATTAGTAGGAAAGGGGCGCCTGGGTGGCTCAGCTGGTTAAGCGTCTGCCTTTGGCTAGGGTCATTATCTCAAGTTCCTGAGATCGAGCCCGGCATCGGCAGGCTCATTGTTCAGCAGGGGGCCTGCTTCTCCCTCTCCCTCTCTCTAATAAATGATTAAAATCTTTTAAAAAAATAAACAAAATTAGTAGGAAAGCTACCTTCTCCTTTCGTAATTCTACAATCACAAAATGGGAAGAATTAAAAAAATGTTTTTGACAGTTTGGATACACTTGGTTTTAACTTAATACACTGTATGCTTAACAGAAGTATTTTGTAGTTAACAAAATTAACATTTTACCAGTTGACAATGGTAGGAGGTGCCAGTGCCTTCAAGATCTACGTCTTTGTTTCAATACCTGTCGAAACAAACATAAGACAAACATTACTACTTGTAGTCTAATCAATCAGAGCCAAATATCAGCCTCTTCCTGGAGATATTTTTACTTCCAAAAACTCACAGAAAAATTTCTGCTTTTTTTGAAAACATCATCTATCACACTAGCAAATGACATCTTATCATGTAACCTTTCATCAAAAAAAGCACGTTATGTATCATTACACACCTATTAGAATGGACAAAATCCAAAAATACTGACATCACCAAATGTTGGCAAGAATACGGCGCAAGAGGAACTCATTCGTTTCTGGAGGGAATGCAAACTGCACAGCCACTTTGGAAGACAAGTTTGGCAGTTTCCTAGAAAACTAAACATATTCTTTACAGTATGATCCAGCAACTGAGCCTCCTTGGTATTTACCCAAATGAGCTGAAAGCTTATGACTAATGGAAAAAAAAAAAAAAAAAAAAAACTACATACAAATATTTATAGCGGCTTTATTCATAATTGCCAAAACTTGGAAGTAACCAAGATGTCCTTGAATGCATAAACTGTGGTACATCCAGGCAATGGAATATTATTCAGCACTAAAAAGAAATGAGCTATCAAGCCATGAAAAGACATGGAGGAAACTTAAATGCACATTACTAAATGAATGAAGTCAACCTGAAAAGGCTAAATACACTGTCTGATTCCAACTCTACAGCATTCTGGAAAAGGAAAAGCTACTGAGACAGTAAAAGGTTGCCGAGGGTTAAGGAGGAAAATGGGATGAACAGGCAGAGCACAGAGGATTTGGGGGGGTGGTAGAATCACTCTGTATACTATTACAGTAGATAAACATCATTACATATTTGCCCAAACCCACAGAATGTACAACACCAAGAATGAGCCCTAAAGGTAAAATAAGGACTCTGAGTGATAATGATCTATCAGTGTAGGTTCAGTGACTGCAATAAATGTACCATTCTGGTGTGGGACTATTGATATATAATGAGGTCAGAGGTATATAGGAAATCTCTGAACCTTCTGCTCAATTTTGCTTTCAACCTGAAACTGCTCTAAAAAATAAAGTCTATTAAAATAAAAAGGTACATCCAAAACTTTTAAAAAGGCATATACTGAGTTTATTCTCTCATAATGGTAATGGTCAAGAAGTATAATTACTAAGATTTATAAACAGTATTTCACTGTGTATACAACACTTTTATCCACTATCCCAATGACTTTTTTAAGATTTATTTATTCATTTGACAGAGGGAGAGAGAGAGAGAGCACAAGCAGGGGGAGAGGGGGAGGAAGAAGCAGACTCCCCGCTGAGCTGAGGGCCAGACGTGGGGCTCAATCCCAGGACCCTGGGATCATGACCTG
The DNA here is from genome assembly GCF_011800145.1 of Mirounga leonina. Taxonomy (NCBI): domain Eukaryota; kingdom Metazoa; phylum Chordata; class Mammalia; order Carnivora; family Phocidae; genus Mirounga; species Mirounga leonina. The sequence continues at coordinate 14,689,873 of NW_023270377.1, forward strand.
AGCCGAAGGCAAACAGATGCTTAACCATCTGAGCCCACCCAGGCGTCCCTCAATGATTTTTATTTTTTTTTTTTAAAGATTTTATTTCTTTGACAGAGAGAGACACAGCAAGAGAGGGAACACATGCAGGGGGAGCGGGAGAGGGAGAAGCAGGCTTCCCACTGAGCAGGGAGCCCGATGTGGGGCTCGATCCCAGGACCCTGATATCATGACCTGAGCCGAAGGCAGACGCTTAACAACTGAGCCACCCAGGCACCCCCCTCAATGATTTTCTCAAATGCTTGTGAAGCAGGCAGGTTGCGATCATTATAGGCGTTTAAATAAATAATAATAACAATTTAACATGAGCCCAAACACACAGAGCCTGTAAGTGGAACTAACAGTTAAGTATTTTGACAAAATTTAGCATATCACTACTCATTCTCAATTTCCTCATTCCCTGTGAGGCAGCCAGATATACTTTAAAAAAAAAAAAGGACTAGGCCTTAAAACCAGATATCCCCAGGTCCATAGCCCCCACTCTTTCTCATTAGCAATGACTCTAAACAAATTCATTCGTTTATTCATCCATTTATCCATCTGTCCATTTGGGTGGGGGGAAATCTTACAAATTTACCTGCTATTTCTTATGCCAGTTTCCTCATACGTAAATAGGGACGACAACATATACATACAATTCATATCCAGAATATCTGTTGAATTTCTATAAATAAAAGACAACTCAGTAGAAAAAATAGGCTACATATGTCCATGGGAAAAAAACCTAAACGTCCATTAACTATGAAATAGTCAGCCTCACTATCAAAGAAACACAAATGAAAACATTATCATTCCCCCCTATCAAATTTTTTTAATTAGAAAAAACATCACAAGCATTGGCAAGGATAGAGGGAACAAGAGTGCAGCCACTTCAGAGAGCAAGTAATTTGGCAGCATCCAGCAAAAGCTGAAAATGTAAATTCCTATGACCTAGCAAATGCCTCCTTAAAAAATTTGCCCTGGAGAAATTTTGGCACATGTGCATACTTACTTTACCACATTTTGTTTTGTTAATTAAATGGCCCAACATGACAGGTCCTGGTATTTAATTGGCCTTTAATAAATGTTGAATCTCCTCAACAACTAGTTAGTGAATGAATGCCTACTCGGCTCCATACCCAATGCTTCCCATTCTGGAAATGTGCCCACAGGACTCAAAAAGCTCCCGCTCCAGAGATAGAGACCGACAAGACAAACAGTACTGACATGGCCAAAACTACTGGATAAGGAGATGGGCTGTATTAAGGAAAGAGACAGGTAAATGCAGTCCTTGGTCTCAGAGGAGGAAAGAAGGTCAAGGAAGGCTGACTAAGAACTGAGCGGATCCACAGATTTTTGGCAAAGACCGGAGAGAGGAAACCACAGGCTGTAATAATAGCATCTGCAAAAGCACAGAAAGCACTGGAGAACTCTTAAGTACCCAGAAGCAGGCTGATAGATGACCCCAGAGGTATCAGGCCCTAATCCCTGGAACCTGCAAATGTTACCTTACTTGAGAAAAGGGTCTTTGCAGATGTGACTGAATTGAGTGAGGATCAGGGGATGAGAGAGCAGTCGGGATGACCAGCTGGGCCCTAATGCCATCACAAGCGTCCTTAGAAGAAAGGTGGCAGATCTGACACTCCTTTTTAGAAGGCAACGTGAGGACAGAGCAGAGAGGTACCGGTGGCCTGGAAGGCTGGAGCCAGGCCACCGAGTACAGCAGGCACAGCGACTAGAGAGGCGAGAACAGATTCTTCTCTGGAGGGGGCACCGCTATGCCAACGCCTGATTTCAGCCCAGTCAACTTCTGGCCCCTTTTAACTGTGGGATAATTGATCTCTGTTGTGCTAAGCCATCGAATTCGTGGTGTTACAGCAGCTCTAAGAAACAAAGGCAGTATCTCACCGGCACTGCCCTGTAAGCCCTGCAAAGTGCTAAGTGGTTTAGATATTACCCAAATTTCTGAAGAGCCATCCAGATTTGTACGCAGAATAGCCTATCAGATCTCTCATAGTGTTAAATCTCATGCCAATGTGGGAAATTTATAGATACGGTGGGGGGTGGGGGGAGTACACCTAGAAACAGAAAAATAAGAATCAAAAATCCAGAGAGAATATGAAGTTCTGGATCACCAGATATTTAACAAAAACCCATCATGATGGAAGACACAAATGAAAACTGAAAGGGGGGCGGAACTGGATAGAAACAGACGATGCAGAAATAGAGGGAATACTTCAAATACATGTGACTAATCCTTCAAAAAGATATGACACTCTTGTTGATGAAACACGAACGGGGCACCATACAGGACTAAAAAGAAAAAACTTGTTAAAATTAAGAATAGCACCTGATATTAAATTTAAAAATCAACAGATATATTAGAAAAAGGGTTGAGAATATTTTCCCAGAAAGGAAGCAAAATCAAAGAAGTAAAAAACAGAAATCAAAAAGACTTTTAAAAATAAGGTTGTAGCTGGGGGCATAGGGCTATAGAGGCATAGGGGTTCTGGGGTTTCCAAAAGTCCAGGGTCAGCCACTCACCAAAGGCAGAGACACAAGTGGTGGGGAAATGAAAAAGGAAATGTATTTCAGTGAGGCCCACACAGGGAACAGAGTGGACTGATGTTTTAAAGACTGCCTCCAGGGGCACCTGGGTGGCTCAGTCGTTAAGGGTCTACCTTCAGCTCAGGTCATGATCCCAGGGTCCTGGAATCGAGTCCCACGTCCAGCTCCCTGCTTGGCGGAAAGCCTGCTTCTCCCTCTCCCGCTCTCCCTGCTGGTGTTCCTGCTCTCGCTCGCTCTTCTCTGTCAAATAAATAAATAAATAATCTTTAAAAAAAAAAAAAAAAAAAGAGACTGCCTCCAAAGTGCTGAAAATACTTCTAGGTTTATGCAAGGAAATGTGGGACAAGGTCAGTGGGTACATGCAGGTGGGCAGTGAAGTTCAGGTGGATCACTGTCTTGGGATCAACCACACACACAAATCTGGCTGGCTCAGGGCACTCCTGATTGCTTGAGGGGGTAGTTTCGGTTCCCATCACAAGATGTTCTGTGCAGGGTCTTTTGCCTGAGTTAAAGAGATAAGCAGGAAAGAAAAACTTAATTAGAAAGTCTGAGGTCACAATGGAGGTAGTCGAAAGTCCTTTTTCAAGGTGTTGAATTAATCCAAAAGATCAAGTTCCACTAAAAGGAGTTTTAGAAAGAACCAAGAGAATGAAGAGGCAGGAATTACTGAAGCACTCGGCAGTAAAATATCCCAGAGCTGACGGATGCTACTCTTCAGTTTGGAAAAGGCCCCACGGAGTGCTGAGCAGATGAATGGGGGCAAAAATAAGTGACCTCTAGACACAACCTTGTGAATTCTCAGAGTACTAGGTTTAAGACTACCCCAAAAGCTTCCAAAAAAAACCAAACAGTAGGTCACCTACAAATAATTATATAACTGATCAATACAGAAAGTGCTCCAGACAAACCAGGATGTATAGTCACCCTTCCTTTTTTTTTTTTTTTTTTTTTTGAAGATTTATTTATTTGACAGAGAGAGACACAGAGAGAGGGGGAACACAAGCAGGGGGAGGCAGAGAGGGAGAAGCGGGCTTCCCGCCGAGCAGGGAGCCCGATGCGGGGCTCGATTCCAGGGCCCTGAGATCATGACCTGAGCAGAAGGCAGACACTTAACGACTGAGCCACCCAGGCACCCCTATAGTCACCCTTCCTATAAAGGAGAAAGAATCATGCTGGCCTCAGATGTCTTTGCAACCCTGGAAGGCTATCAACAATGCCTTCAAAGTTTTGAGGGAAATGAATTTTAAATTACAACTCTACTCCTGGCTAAATTCCTGATCAATTGCCAGGAAGAATAAAGAAATATTCTGAGATGTAAGGTCTCAGGAAATTTACATTCTGCAAACATACTCTGATAAGAAATTACTTTAAAAATTCCTCCACCATGTGCACACATTGATAGTACTTTTAAAGACAATTTTATTAAAGCTAGAACTGGCCTACAGTTTTGTACTATTTTACAAGAGCTAGATCCCATAGGTTAAGGGCTTAGTCCCGCCAAGACTATTCCCCACTTGCTAGTCACGAGTCACCAGCTGGTTACAAGCCAGGGATTCCCACAATCCCCTCCTCAAGTTCAATAATTTGCTAGAATGGCAACTCAGGAACACCCATTATTTATGTTTACTGGTGTATTATAAAGAATACATCTCCAGAACAGCCAAAGGGAAGGTGTGCATAGGGCAAGGGACAGAGAGTGGAGACACCGCAGAACTTCCAAACCCTCCCCAGGTGTACCACCTTCCCAGCACCTGGCCCAGGTCACCAACACGGAAGCTTGTTCATCGTTCAAGAGTTTGTTATCTCCAGCCCCCTCACTCCTCATAGGAGGTCGATGGGTGGGTCTGAAGTTTAAACTATCACTGGGTCTTTCTGGTGACCAGCCCCATCCTGAGGCTATCTAGAGAAACCCAACCTAAGTTGCTTCATTAGCATAAACTCAGGTGTTCAAAGGGAGTGTTTATGAATAACAAAAGACTCCTATCACTCGGGAAATTCCAAGGGTCTTCAGGAGCTCCATGCCAGAAGTGGGGACAAAGACCAAACATATTTTTATATTATACCCCAGGATTCTGTTATCATTCTCTATATTAGCAGTTTAAATGGGAGGGAAAGGTGTGATCATGTCAGTATATGTATTTAAAAAAAAAAGTACTTAAGGAAAGTAAATATCAATTATCAACTTTAAAAGGAACTTCATATTACAAAGCCTTAGTACAGAAAAAATGTAAAACATCTCACTAATAATTTTTATATTGATTATATGTTGAAATAATACTTTGGATACAAGTATTCCCCCTCCCTTATCCCCGGGGGGGGGGGGGGGACGGAATACATTCCAAGATCCCCAGTGGATGTCTGAAACCACACACAGTACTAAACCCTACAGACACTATGTTTTCTCCTATACATACATACCTATGATAAAGTTTTATTTGTAAATTAGGCAAAGTAAGAGATTAACAATGTTAAAAAGAAAAATACAGGCCTGAAATGGCATCACTTAAGCCAAATCACCATATATGGACTTAATACCTAATCTTGCAGTTTCAACCTCCCCAAGAAATGTAGTCTTAATGGGGTCAGCCAGGAATTTTCTGATCAGCATCAATGAAGTAATATGTCACAGGGACCTTCTCCACACACCCCCAAAAGGAAGATGACTTAATTTGCATCAGACCCCCCTGCCATCCCCATAAGGGAAGATGATCTTGAATGAAACAATCCTTTTTTTTTTTTTTAAAGATTTTATTTATTTATTTGACAGAGAGAGAGACAGCAAGAGAGGAACACAAGCAGGGGGAGTGGGAGAGGGAGAAGCAGGCTTCCCGCTGAGCAGAAAGCCCGATGTGGGGCTCGATCCCAGGGCCCCGGGATCATGACCTGAGCGGAAGGCAGACGCTTAACGACTGAGCCACCCAGGAGCCCCTCAATCCTTTTCTTTTTTAATAACTTTCTCACCCCATCCTCTTCCATTTTCTACAACTCCCTGGAGCTCCCCCGTACTTGCTGATGGGATGCTACCCGAGTCATCAATCATTTAATAAAATCTATTAGGTCTTCAAATTTACTTGAACTTTGTTTTTAAACAGCAATAATAATAAAATAGAACAACTGTAACAATATACTGTAATAAAAGTTAGGTTAACTATACTGGAATTAAAATTAAAAACTTAATATTAAATTATGTGAATGTAGTCTCTTAAAACATTTTATCTTAATGTACTCACCCTTCTTGTGCTAGATGATAAAATGCCTAGGGGATGAGATGAAGAGAGGTGAAGGTGGTGAAGTTGTGGACCAGCCTTAGGTTCCTGCTGACCTTCTGAGGAAAGGTCAGAAAAAGAAGAGCATTTGCTTCCAAGGCCACCGTTGACTTGAGGGTAACTGAAACTACTGACAGAGAAACTGCAGATAAGAGGGTACCTACTGTATGCTGGATTAAATAAAATATATTCAAGTTACCGGTTTCTTTTTACTTTATTTAATATGCCTACTAGAATTTTAAAGTTACATATATGGCTCATATTTGTGGCTCTCATTGCATTTCTTTTAGACAGCACTGCAGTTTAGCCAACGCAATGATGAGAAAAAGAAGTGAGCATGAATACTGGAAAAGGAGAGGAGAAAGGAATCTTCATTGTTTGCGTATGATTGCCCTTCTGACAAGAACATCCAAAAGAATCATTTGAAAGCTATCCAACCAGAGACAGAATTCACCAAGTTATCTGGATACTAGGTAAATAATAAAAATTGATAGTTTCTCTATATACTTGCAGTAACTAGTTAAAAAATGAAAAGAGGGGTGCCTGGCTGGCTCTGTCCATACAGCATGCAACTCTTGATCTTGGGGTCATGAGTTCAAGCCCCACGTTGGGGGTAGTTTACATTAAAAAAAGGGGGTGTGTGGGTGGCTCAGTCAGTTGGGCGTCCAACTCTTGATTTCAGCTCAGGTTATGATCTTGGGGTTGGGAGATGGAGCTTTGCGCGCTGTGCTGGGTATGGAGCCTGCTTTGGATTCTCTCTCTCCCTCTCCCTCTGCCTCTGCCCTTCCCCCCCCCTAAAAAAATGAAAAGAGAGAAGATCTTTTTTTCTTTTTAAAGACTTTATTTATTTGACAGAGAGTGAGTGAGAGTAGGAACACAAGGAGGGGGAGTGGGAGAGGGAGAAGCAGGCTTCCCGTGGAGCAGGGAACCTGATGTGGGCCTCGATCCCAGGGCCCTGGGATCATGACCTGAGCCCAAGGCAGATGCTTAACAACTGAGCCACCCAGGTGCCCCAAAAGAGAGAAATCTTAGTCACAATAGTAAAAGCAACTTTAAAATACTTCATATACACACCATCTTATTTAAACATATGTATGTAGGGACACCTGGCTGGCTCAGTAAAACATGCAACTCTTATGTCTGGGTTATGAGTTTGAGCCCCACGTTGGGTGTAGATTACTTAAAAATAAAATCTTTTAAAAAAAGAAATAAAAATAAACATGTATATAAGTATGTATGTACATATGTATAAAATGCTACTGACAGACACTAAATTAAAAAACAGACTAGTTCCTGGGTATAAAAGATCATTATAATTCTGCCAAAATTAACCTACAAACCAAATACAATCCCAATCAAAATCCTAGTAGGACCTTATTACTTGTTTGTTTTGTGTGATTACCTGATATTAGTTCCAAAGTTTATCTAGAGGAAAACATTTTAAGATTTGCTAATAAAGGTGTTCAATAAATGTTGATTGACCAAAAACTATATATATATATTTGCTAATAAAACTTGAAAACAAGAATACTTAGTGTGTACTTGCCCCATTAGATGTCAAAACTAACAACTAACTGTTCTGGTACAGAATTTTTTTTTTCTTTTTTATTGTTATGTTAATCATTAGTTTTAGATGTAGTGTTCCATGATTCATTGTTTGTGCATAACACCCAGTGCTCCATGCAGAACGTGCCCTCCTCAATACCCATCACCAGGCTAACCCATCCTCTGGTACAGAATTTTAAAGCCAGAAAACAGTCATGGGATTTTTATATTTGACCACAGTGGCATTTCAGATCAGTGGTTAAAAGATTATTCAATAAATTAAGCAGCATTAAAGAAAACTCAGAACTGAGCCAACAGCTGGATTTAAGTCCTAGAAAGATGAGGAGGAGATCCATGAATCAAACAATCATCCTGGCAATACCCCTCTTCCACAGCTGTCATGTCCCAAAAACGATCTGTTCCTAAGTCTTTTTTCTGATTATAAAATAATCTCCAGTGCTAACATGGTAGCCTGCACAGCCCATGTTGCCTGGCCTGCAACTTTCGGAAAGAGAATCACTGGTTCTGTCGAAACTCTGTGATGGGGGCGCCTGAGTGGCTCAGTCGTTAAGCATCTGCCTTCGGCTCAGGTCATGATCCCAGGGTCCTGGGATCGAGCCCCGCATCGGGGCTCCCTGCTCTGCGGGGAGTCTGCTTCTCCCTCTCCCACTCCCCCTGCCTGTGTTCCCTCTCTCGCTGTGTCTCTCTCTGTCAAATAAATAAAATCTTTAAAAAAAAGAAAGAAAGAAAGAAACTCTGTGATGCCACTTGGCTCCCATCTCTACCCCGGTGGACTATGGCAAACGTGACATCCACAGGGGCCCAGAGCTTATGACCTAGGAGGCCTGTCTCAAAAATATGGACGTATTGATTCAATAATATTCTCTCCAGAACTTAGAACTGGCACTGAATTAAAAAAATTTGAGAGAATTCAAAGAAGCTAAAAAGACTGCCAACATAAACGTGTCCTTCGAGATTCAGTTGAAGCTTCTATGGGAGGTCCTCCTCAGTGCCATAGACAGAGCTGAATCAACCCCTCTGTGCCAATACCCCATTCCTGTTTAACACAGAGGCATGAACAAGCACAGAATGAGGAAACTTAAGTAGCTTGGCAGATGCAGCACAGGAAAATAGGAGGGAAGTTAGAAGTGAAAATGAAAAATAGAAACATACAACAGACAGAATGAGACCGCATTTTAAGCAAAGCAATTGACCAAATTTGTTTTTTCATAATGATCACTTGGGTTATCACAGAAAAGAAACCAGAAAGGACTCCAGGTATGTAGTTATTAAAATAGCTCAAGTGAAGGATGAAGAAGTCCAGAGTTTAGGGCAGTAGTCACAGAAAAAGCAGGACCAACCATAGAGACTTTTCTAAGATAAAACCAAAAGAATATGGGGAGATGTGAAGATTAATCTTTGAAAATTACTATCAACGTTTCTAGAATGTTGGGTGACTTGCAACAGATATGAGGAATGTAAGAGAAAGGTAGACACATAGAAGAGTGCATGAGGATAGGGCTGGATATTAAGTCTGTGGGAATGGACAGAAGAGAGATTCAAGATATTGTCAGAATACAGGACCGGGGCTCCCAATAAAGCTATAGATGTAGATTTTAGAGTCATCACTGACCCTATCCCTATTAGAGTCAAAACCATGAAATCCCTCAAATACAGTATATTCACTTACAAAAAAAATAAGGACAAAAAAAAAAAAAAGAATAAGGACAGACACTACAAAAGCCAATTAGAAAGGTAAAGAAACCAAGAACAGTGTCCTAGAAACCAAAGGCAGACAATGTTGAAGAGGACATTGTCAGGAGTGTCAAAGGCTTTTAAGAAGGCAACAAGTAGGGTGCCTGGGTGGTTCAGTCGTTAAGCGTCTGCCTTCGTTAAGGCGTCTGCCTTCGGCTCAGGTCATGATCCCAGGGTCCTGGGATCGAGTCCCACATCGGGCTCCCTGCTCGGCAGGAAGCCTGCTTCTCCCCGCTCTCGCTCTCTCTCTCTGTCAAATAAATAAATAAAATCTTTAAAAAAAAAAAAGGCAACAAGTAGCAGCACCTGGGTGGCTCAGTCAGTTCAGCATCTGCCTTTGGCCCAGGTCTGGGACTGAGCCCCGCGTAAGGGAGTCTGCTTCTCCCTCTCCCTCTGCCCCCCCACCCACTTGTGCACTTCCGCACTCTCTCTCTCTTTCTCGCTCTCTCAAATAAATACCTTTTCGGGGGTGAGGGGAGGAGAGGCAACAAGGAGTTATGATAAGAACTCGGCTTGGCCTGAGACAATCTATCACACTTTTTTTTTATCTTCTTTATAAGGAAATTTCTAAATTGTTATTCAACTAGCTAGCTATTCAAATGCATATTTTATCAACATTAAGTCTACTCTTTCAGAATTCCTGAGCTCCCACTAATAAGCACATACTGGTCATTTTGTATCAGGTTGTTGGCCTTCCAAAACTTTTTGGTGTTGTGTTCAAATATTTCAACTCAATTTAATAAACGCCATCTCGTGTTCTTTACTGTGCAGGGATACGCAGACTGATTCATTCAACAAAACAGGAGTATCTTCTATATGCTGGGCCCTGGGTGTAATCAGTAAATAAAACACAAATATACTTGTCCTCAGAGAGCTCTCTTTTCTCTTGGAGGGATACTTAAATACAGCTACTGTCCCTAAGGAGCCCAAAAGAAACACATCTAACAAGATAACAGACGTATTTATTATCTCATGAAGCCAATTTGAAATTAATAACAAGAAACCCAAAGTTACAATTAATCACCTACAGTTAACATGCCTGGTCTGCCGACATCACACAATATAAATAAACACTATTAACTTAAACATACATACAGTCAAGCTCTCAGTTATCTGTAGGCAAACGACGCATCAAGAGCAATTCCCTAATACGGACTCATGTTTCTGGGTTATATACCATCCAAATTTCTGCCATATAATCTTCTAACACATGACATCGTGTAAAAATACACAGTTTAAGACTTTTACAAACTAACTCAAATCATTATACATGCCAGTTTTACTACGTCCCCCATTTTTCAAATGATCTTGCAGAGACATACTCCCTAAATCCAATACCCTTCCATCCATTTCCCAGAGCCAACTAACCCAAGCTCTTCAAACTCATCCCATACTCAATTCATCTCTAAACCTGCCCCCAAACTAATAAGCCTCCAAGTAGGGCCTAGCTTTTTATCTAGGAGCCCAGTTTCTAAACTTTAAGGATCACAACAAGCCCCTTTTCGTAAAAACTATTGGCATATTCCAAACACATGTAACCTTTAATACTGTGTGTATGTATTATGGTCCTAGCATATTGTAAACACTATGAATCATGCATAAAATGTAGAAATTCTTAGAAAGAAATAAAGTTTCTAACATTTCCTTCCTGCACTCTAAAGATGGGCTACAAACACAGCTGGAGCACAAGTACCCTGCAAGGCAGATTTCACCCTGATCCTAAAGAAACTAAAGCTCAGAGGTTAAGGAATTTGCTGTGGTCACAAAACTAAAATGAGGTAGAACTAAATTTGGGGATCCAAGCAACAGTGTGGTCACAAAGCTCAAGCCCTTCGTCACTCCTCTCTACCATGCCAAACTCCTTCCTTACACCGGGGGTACCATGAGCTCCCTCTCTGACCTCACACCCCATTCCCAGCCAGCTACTACCTCCCACAACCCTCCCACTCAAGATGCTACTGGATAAATAGGTATTCCTTTTATGCCTCAGAAAAGTGACATACAAACTAAACACTGAATTTCTAAGAAGAGTGCTATGCTATCGAAATAAGCATCAGTCTACAAAAGATAGGCCCAGTTTCAGGGTAAATGATGAATACAAATTCTTAAGACTCTCACACTAGCAATATGGAAAGTTACAATACAAAAGGAAAATGACTCGGGAAAATATTCACTATGGATATGTAAAAAAATAATAATAATAATGACCAATGTATGTAATGACCATGTGGTATAATTTCAATTAATGTGAATCCTGCTTACATTAAAATGATGCCATATACAGTTCTGAGATTAATTAATTGTAGTTCACTCTGATCTTCTATGGAACTAAAATAAACTCCGTATTTCAACTTAGAGAGCAAAGATTAAGTCCAGGGATCAAGTCAGTCTCAAATGGGAAGAGAGGAATTTCTGGTTGTGTTAGTGTTACAGTAAAAAATCCAAAGTCAAGATCCAGCATGAGGATTACTGCAGGCCTGATGAAAGTAAAATGAATAAAAATAAACTTCTGTGGTTGAAGGAGAACTTTTTATAATGTTGGCAAAGATGATATTGAGTATTTTACAACCCAGAAACATCAATGCAGAAAAATGAGCTGTTACATATCTACAAAATCAATTTAGAACTAAAATAATATTCAAAAGGTTAAGAACTATCCATTTCAGCAGTTAGTATCTAATAAAAAACCCATGCAAATACCCCAGTGAATTCCAAGTAGGAAACATAAAATGAACAGAGGGAAATGCACAAAGCTAACTAATAAAGTTTCAAAGAAACGTAAGAGAAATATGGCACAGATAACAAAATTCCTGAGGCAAGTAAAAAGAAGTGGAAAGAAAGGTACAAGAAAAAGAACACTGATGGAGAAGCAGATCTAACACTAACTACTGAGCAAGAAAGGTCCACAGACAAGGAAACCAAACTCCAGAAAGGCTAAATGGTGTGGAGAATGCCACAATGCCAGGCACAACACGGGCAGTGCCAACCAACAGTCATGGTGACAGGGTTGGAAACAACTTGGGCCAGATCCCCTAATGGCCACATCCCCAGTAACAACTCAGAACCCAGATGGTTCTCTTCACTTGCTGGCTGCTCAGTCTCCCTTCCCACTCGTAGAACCATCCATGCATTCAACAACTACCTTCTGAATTGAAGGAATCAATAAATAAATGAGTTTATACAAGTTCTTAACTGTTTCTGTTCTCCATGCCTGTTTTTTGTTTGCCCTCTGGGATATGATTTATCCTCACAGCTTCCCTAGACCCCCCTAAACCAGTCGATGCCTCAATTTTATCTGCCAGGCCCGCTCTTCCCCAACTGCCCTGGACATCTCATTTGTGTACCTTCCTCAAACACAACTCTTTCTTCAAATCCAGCTCATATCTCCTTTCGCTCAGCTGACCTTTCCCTGGTTACCCTGGCCAAACATGACCATTCTGTCCTCTGTATTGCTCACTCAACATTAACCACATCCTGTATGTATCTTCCTATAGAGTCAACATTCTTGTCCTTAAGAAATTAGAATTTCTATTCCCCCTTAAATGATGTACACTTTGGGGGTGCCTGGGTGGCTCAGTAGGTTAAGCGTCTGCCTTCAACTCAGGTCATGATCTCAGGGTCAGCCCTGCATTGGGCTCCCTGTTCAGCGGGGAGTCTGCTTCTCCCTCTCCCTCTGGCCCTGCTCACTCGCTCTCTCTCTCTAATAAATAAAATCTTTTTACTTTTAAAGATCTTTGTATTTTCTTTTTTTTTTTTTTTTTAAGATTTTATTTATTTCGGGCGCCTGGGTGGCTCAGTTGGTTAAGCGACTGCCTTTGGCTCAGGTCATGATCCTGGAGTCCCAGGATCGAGCCCCGCATCGGGCTCCCTGTTCGGCAGGGAGTCTGCTTCTCCCTCTGACCCTCCCGACCCTCCCCCCTCTCATGTGCTCTCTCTGTCTCTCTCTAATAAAATCTTAAAAAAAAAAAAAAAGATTTTATTTATTTATTTGACAGAGACACAGTGAGAGAGGGAACACAAGCAGGGGGAGTGGGAGAGGGAGAAGCAGGCTTCCTGCTGAGCATGGAGCCTGATGCAGGACTCAAACCCAGGACCCTGGGACCATGACCTGAGCCAAAGGCAGACACTTAACAACTGAGCCACCCAATAAAATCTTTTTTAAAAAATGATGTACTTTTATCATATGATGGGTTCCCTCACACACTGGATTCAGAATACCTCGTTACTGCTTACCAAAAAAAAAAAAAAACTGCTTCTGAAGGACAGAGAACATAACAAAACAAAAAACAAAGAGGCACAAGGAAACTTCTGGAAGTGATAAACATGTCAATTACCTTGACTGTGGTGATGGTTACACAAGTGTATGCATGTACAAACTTAAATTGTATACATTAAATATGTGCAGATTTTTCAATTAAAGAACAGAGAAAGGAAGAAGAAAGGAAGAACAAAGAAGAAAACTGGGGAAAAAAGAGAGAAGACAGAAGGAGGCAGAGAAATAAGGCAAGCAACCAACACAGGAAGTCACCTATGTACCCTGAACCACCATCTGTTGTCTCCCTCAGTGCTCATAACTTCGTGAGGTGAGAATTAAAATATTTATGTTAAAGAAACTGAAACGAAAGGGTTAGAAAGGTTAAGGAACCATCTCAAATTTACACAGCAAGTTTTTAAATATGGTTGGCAATGATTCCTTCTCCACTCAACAGCAGAGAGTTGATGATACAGGATAATCAGTGTATTTAGAAATGCTATCTGAATCATTATTAAGATCCTATTACAAAAGGTATTTACAACAAGAGGGACACCTGGGTGGCTCAGTTGGTTAAGCATCTGCCTTCAGCTCAGGTCATGATCCCAGGATCCTGGGATCCAGCCCCACATCGCCCGCTTCTCCCTCTGCCTGCCACTCTCTCTCTTTCTCCCTGACAGTTAATAAATAAAGTCTTAACAACAACCAAAAAAAAAAAAAAAAAAAAAAGGTACTCTCAGCAGCACCTTTCTGCCCACAGGTTTTGTCCCATGATTTAATAAAATCACCTTTAAAAAAAAAAAAAGGGCAGAAACTCTTAAGTTACTTCAATGAGAAGTACACCATGTCAACCTTTCAATGTGCTTTATAAACATTTCCAGAAAATGAAAGCACAAGATAAATCCTAAAGTACTGACGTTAAAATATAATGAACTGGTTAATGTCCCTCCATTTTCTACAATTTACAATCTCTTCCCAATCTCCATTAATAAGACCTTACAATACATCAGACATTTCTTTGAAGTATATGTAAAGATATTTGTATATGTAAAAACATTAATGCTGCTTCAGAAGAGAAGGCAATAATAAAAAGTGGACAGACTTAGAAAGAATATATTGCATACTCTAAAATTAGCATTAGTTAATATTTATTGATCGTTGACTAAGGGCAGGCACTAACCACGTATAAGTCCTTATAACAATCTACAGGTAGATTCCATTATGATCTCTATTTTATAGAAGAAACTGAGTCACAGAGATGCTAAACAAACTGCCCAAGGTCACACAGCTATCAAGAAGTAAATCCAGGACTCAAATCCAAGCAATCTTAACTCCAAGTCCATATTCCTACTCACCAAATTACAATGGAAACAGACACATTTTAGAGAAAAATTATTAAATACACACTAAAATACAGAACTGGCTAAATCAGAAATAGACTGACAAAAATTTCCCAAGAGGAAGGACACATGTTAATTATCCCTACAGTCATTTATGGAATTTAAAGTGAGAGGATACTAGGTATGTATCTGCAAAATTGCCTAAGAACAAAAAAAAAAAGAAAAAGTCAAACAAGGTTAATTAAAAGAAAAGTTACTAAAGAGAACTTTAGAAGAAAAGCACCCACTGTGGTTTCGTACAACTATGACAGACAGAAACACCTTAAGTCAAATAATGACAAGATTAGAGGAACCTGAGTTAGGAATGTACAGAACAAAGAAAAAGGAGCGCGGGGAGGACTACAGTGTCAAAAATGGAATTAGACAAGGAATGGTGTTTAAGAATACTTATGCTAATATTCACAATAACAAAAAAAAAGGAAACAACATAAGGGTCTACCAACAGAGCAAAGAGGAAATAAAATGTGGTCTAGTCCTAAAATGTCATATCATGTCACAGCAAAAATAAATGAGCTAAACAGACATGTGAATACCCACTTTATAAAACTCAATTGATGAAACCACAATGATTAAGTGATAACGAGTGAAAAAAACTATGTTGCACAATCATACAATACTACTGAAGTTTAAAAACACATAAAACAACACTATACACTGCCTGGGGATAATAAAACTGTAGAGAAATGACTACAAATAATAAAATTCAGATCACCAAATTCAGATTAGTGGTTAACTGGAGAATTTGGGGGAAGGGAGTGGGTTTAACTGGATTAAATATTATGAAATACTTTTCAGACATACAGAAAGCATGTCTTTTTAAAAGAAGGAAAAGGAAGCAAATGTTATTAGATTATAGCATCCCAAATTGCTTTATACTCCCAATCCAAAAAATTCTAAAAGGGCAATGATAATGATCTCTGAAGGAATGCTAAAGGAGGATATATCCTTAAGTAGTCCCATTCAAGTACAAGTAAACTCAAACTCCCTCAACTTAGGTTGTTACTCTTTATTTATGTACCCCCTGTAAGAAGAGGGCTTTTGGGGGGCAGTAAACAATGTGTAATTAAAACAGATAAACACTGGGATGCCTGGGTGGCTCAGATGATTGAGCGTCTGCCTTTGGCTCAGGTCATGATCCTGGGGTCCTGGAATGGAGCTCAGCATTGGGCTCCCTGCTCAGTGGGGAGCCTGCTTCTTCCTCTCCCTCTGCCTGACAAATAAATAAATAAAATCTTTAAAATAAAAAACCGATAAACATTGTCCCGAAATGTCATCACAGCTCCTTTCCTGATACAACTGTGTTCAGAGGTAAGAACTGCAAGCCTGTCACCCCACAGGAGGTGCAGTGCCCAGGCTAAGAACATGGACTCTGGAACCAAACTACCTGAGATGAGATCCAGCACACACAAAGGCAAGTCACGTTAGATCCCCTGTGCCTCAACTGCCTCATCTGTGAAGTTAAGAATGATTAAAAAAATAAATCTATATCTCCATCTATTAAAAGTGAGAAGAAAGTAGGAGCAGCGCCTGACCAGAGAAGTACTGTAAAGGTGTTGGCTCTTAGCCTTATTCCAAAGACCAATTGTTTTGAAGAAGAAAAACAAGGCTTTGTACCAGAAAAGTGTAATTGTGGTTACTTTCTAAGTCAAGTAGGGGATAGAAAAGCTGACCATGACAATACAGAAAAATGGACAGCTTTTCACCTCTTGGGCAATGTTTAGGATAGCAAGATAAGCTTTTTATTTTCCTAATATTCTTTGATATTATAATATCTCCACTGTGTACATATTTGTAGACATACACACCTGGACCAAATTCAAGATAAAATTTTCTATTCCCTGGCTCCCTGTCAGCCCAATTCATCTTGGAAAACCAGGCCATCCCCTCCACTGCGAAAGTCTCCCCCTCTTCCTCCCCTGCTGTAAGGATTATACCATACTGCAATACAGCTGCCCTCACACCTTCTTTTATAAGGTCCATACCATATAATGTCCATACGACTCCTTCCTTTCATGAACCATGAAGAGCTCTCTGAGAACAGAGACTATCAATCATTTTCAAATTCCCAGTGTCTTGCAAGATAGGCATTAAATATATGAATGAATAAAGCAGTCTCCCTATATATCTTATAACAAATACAAGAAAGGCAAGTAGAAACCTGTAATTGGAGGTGGCTTATCCAAAAGGTTATTTAGGTATCTTCAGTTCTATTTCAGAATTAGCAGATCAGTTGAACCCACTGAATCATCCACCAATTCTTTATCCCTCAGAGTGGGAAATATTAGAAGTATGTAAGTAAAGATATTCCAGTAAAGACAGAAGCTAAACTTTTTTTTTTTTAAGATTTTATTTATTTGTTTATTTGACAAGAGAGAGAGAGCACAAGCAGGGGGACCGGCAGAGGGTGAGGGAGAAGCAGCCCCCCACCCCCAGCAGGGAGCCATATGCAGAGCTTGATCCCAGGACCCTGGAATTATGACCTGTGCCGAAGGCAGACGCTTAACTGACTGAGCCGCCCTGTCACCCCAGAAGCTAAACTTTTAAATAAAAAGAATTAAGTCATTTAAAATGTCAGGAAAACAGAAGTAGTCTAAAAACTGTTTCTTATGAAACTAAAAATAGCATGTAGAAGAAATCACAAGATTTAATGTTTATAAGGTCTCCTTTTTCAGGAGAGAAACAATAATCACAAGCCAGATAAAAGTATATACCCTATTAAGGTGGATGAAATCAAAACTAAATCACATATTAAATCAATTTCACACAATGCTTCTATAGTGAGGTTCTATAAAGACCGTATCAGTCAGCGAAAATTAAGCTAATTTTTTGGAACTTAACAGTTCTTGGCAATTTTTTGAAAAGGGCCAGGGCTCCAGGATCAAATACTGATTAGTGTCCGATCAGTTACAGGGCTGTCTTGGGTTACTACAGAAGAGGTGTCCCTCCTCCCAGCTAAGGTACAGGCCTCACTTGGATCCCACCCCCTTCCATCTTCTCAGAACTTTGCAAAAATAAGCAAACACTTTACTGATCTGTATTCAACCTCTCCCTTTCAACAAACACCTTCCCAACAGCATTTAAACTTAAGTGATAAAAATCAAGACTCATAAAGTTTCCTATTCTTGCTATCTCCATTTTCTTCACCTTCTACTTGCTTCTGCTTCCCACCCCATCAACAGCATCTGCAAAAGGGCACCCATCACCTCGGAGTAGCTAAATCCATAGGACGGTACTCAATTTCCCTCTCAGAGGAGCTCCCCCACTGGCTGCAGGAACACCACTCCAGCTATGGCTCCCACTTGAGCGAGGTTCCCTGGCCACTCCTCCCTCCCATCTCTTTTGCCAAGCTCAGTCCCCTCTACTGAGCTCCACCCCAGGCCTCCACCTGTTCTCATTCTAGTCTCTCCACAGGCAATCTCACCGAAGCCCAGGAGTATCACCTCTATACCAATGGCTCCAAGATGGTAAACTAGTGATCACTGGACATCTTCTCCCAACTATTAATCACCATGTCTGGTAATTTTACCTCCAAATTTCCTTTTTCTCAGTATCTCCGCTGGTGATATAAGGCTCCCAAGAGGATCAAATGGGTTAACATTAGAGTATTTTGAAAAGGGGGGGAGGGGGGCAACTTAAATCTGATTATTAGTATTCATTAAATTTAAATCTCCTTGAAAACCGGGACTTTGTCAAATTCACCTTTTTATTTATTCCACATGGTACACCTAGCAGTGCTTTGCATGCAGATGGCATTCAGTAAATGTATTGCAATGAATTATTTGTATTGGCTTAGTACACATTCAACTGAAATACTCATGTACTTAACAGCTTGTATTTCCCAAACTACATAATCATTTTGTCTCCTAAGAGGTGAGAATTTTAAGTTAAGTCTAACTACCTGGGATACCTTTGATAATTATGATGCTACTTATCTCAAGTTAGGAAAACCTGTCACCTTTTTGGCCTGGCTTTCCTGAAAACATCCAAATCCTATCAAGTCCCAAGCTCACATAAAGATTTTTGGTTCCCAAATGTTCACGTTGAGAGGGGAAAATTTAAGTGTTACAGAACAGTTAGGCTGTAAGGCGGAATGACTGCTTCAGAAAGTTCTTTATCTCATTTTTCCATCTTGTAACGTGAGCTAGAGTGATATTCTGGGTAGGATCAGACACCATGGAATGAAAAGAACATTACTGTTCAAAAGTTCTCAAACTCTTGCATTAGGTATATTTAATTAGACTCAGAATGCAAGATTGTAAAACCTCACCAGATCAATTCAAAAAACTCCCTAATTTCCATCTAAATCACAATCCTCATTATAATCTTCCTTCACACACTTTTCCTTCACTGCGCTTCTCATAATTTGTAATTATGTATTTATCTGTATGATTTGCTTCCTATCTGTTTCCTCCATGAGGGCAAGGATCACATCAATTCTGTTCAATGTATATTTCCAGCACCTTACATGGTACCTAAAATATAACATGAGTTAAAAGGCTCTGGCTGAGCAATTAATTGAATGAGGAATGGAAATAGTCATTTAAGCAGAACCAGACAGCAGGGAAGCACATAAGCAATGAGAAAGATCCCGAGGCTTTAAGATCTGACACCCACCCCCAACCAGACACAGTATGATTTTCCGCTCATAATTTATCCATCCTTCATTTCTTTCAACCCTTTTTCCTTCCTTCTTTCCTTCCTTTCTTTCAAGAAGGACATTTTAAACTCAAAGAATATTTCAGCTTTGGGCGCCTGGGTGGCTCAGTCGTTAAGCGTCTGCCTTCGGCTCAGGTCGTGATCCCAGGGTCCTGGGATCGAGTCCCACATCGGGCTCCTTGCTCAGCAGGAAGCCTGCTTCTCCCTCTCCCGCTCCCCCTGCTTGTGTTCCTGCTCTCGCTATCTCTCTCTGTCAAATAAATAAATAAAAATCTTTAAAAAAAAAAAAAAGAATATTTCAGCTTTAAATCCTGTCCAAATATCTTAACGAATCCAAGTCACCAGGTGACTTGTCACCCTGACCCTTCTTGTAAAAGGTATCTTGGAAAGTCCAAAGAACATGCCACAGTGATTACAGAAGTCTTAGTCATCCCTAAGGGTAAGAATTGCAGAAGATGAAGCCAGAAAACCAAAGAACAAAGTCTATGCAAATGACCACCATCTCTCGACACCTCTTCCCTTCAATAACCTTACACACTTTTGGAACAACTCCGCAACAACCTTCAGCTCCCAGGACTAATCTGGGGAAACAAAAAAGGTTGTGATAATCATGAATGAAGATCATCAAACTACAGCTCTCCTGGCCCACCCCACCCCCCAAAAAAATTCACAGTGGCAACTATTCAGCCAACCACCAAGGAGAGGCAGCATAATATGGTGGTTAGATTCAAGAGCTCTGGGTTTTCAGACAAACGTGTCTGAATCCCGGCTTCTCTTACTTGCTGCGATGCGGGGCACGTTAATGTGTCCAAACTGCAGTTTCTCCAGCTGTAAAATGGGAATAAGCATCACCCCAGAGGGCTGTTAACTGTGTGAAGGTACCATGCATAAGGCACTCAGTACGGTGCCTGGCATGTAATAAAGTCTCAATAAATGTCAACTACTTGTCACTGTATTCGGCTGTGATCGCTTTCACAAGGCCTACATATAATTTTAAAGATGTTGTCCCACCCTTTCTATTTTTGAGGGGTCATATACACCATAGCTTAGAGCACCTTTTCTAAATCCAGACTGGATAAACCAGTTAGAGGCCCGTGTCTCAGGATGCTCACCTAGGAAGCGGGCGTGATGATTCCTCCCCCGCAGGACTGCTGATAGTGAGCACGACCTCAGCGTTACACATTCTATTACTGATGCATGAAAACGCACTTACGGATAAGTAAACCTGCAGCTCCCAACCCCAACCATCGGTCAATCGGACCGTGGCCACAACAAACATCAAGGTCGACCCTGCTCACCCGCCCAGTTTCTCCCCACAGCCGGCAGCAAGACGCCCCCGCCGGTCCCTCCAGCAGCGGTTCCCGGAACCGCAGGGCTGTTTCCTCGCAGGGACCGCGTCAAGGCCCACCCGAAGGAAGATGCCAGCCCCCCACCCCGTCCGCCCCCACAAGCGCCGCGAGGGACCCGGGCACCCTTCCTCCCCTGGAATGCGCGGCCGCCCGGGCTGTCGTTCCCCCGCTCACGTGGGCCCTTCGGCCCAGGCCGCACGTCACCCGCTTCCCGGACCCCACTGCAGCGCCTCCCACCCCGCCCGGGTGTCTCCCCTCAGGCAGCGGGCCGCCACGCGACCCCCGGCGCGCACATGCCCGGGGCCCGGCTCGGCGGCCACATCCGGCCCCCGAGTCGGGCCCAGCCCCGCCGCACGCCGCCGCCGCGCCGCCGACCGACCCCCGCCGCTCCCACAACGGGCACCGCACTCACCGCGACGCCGGAGCCCCGGTTCCTCCAGCCTCGGGCCCACGCAGGCCTGGCCGCGCCCGCAGAGCATTCACGCCCCGTGCCGCCTCCTGGGGACCCTGGCGCAGGCGCCGCGGCCGCACTGCAAGGGGGCGACCGTCTACTGTCCCTGCCGCTGCCGCCGCCGCCTCGTCCCAGCCCCGGCCGCGGAGACAACCGCAGCGACGCAAGCCGGCGCCGGCAGAGCAGCGTCTGTTGAGCCGAACCGCCCGGGACGCGCACCCCCGGCCGGCGCTCGTTGCATATGCAGCGAGGCCGCCGCCCATTGGCCCGCGGGCGGTGGCGCGTGCGGGGCTGGGCCTATCGAATTCCGGCCGGGGAGCGCGGCGCGGTCGGCCAGGGGCGGGACGGGGTTACTACGGGTCATTCGCGGAGCAGCCGCGGCCGGGACCCAGCCGCCGCTGGCGCGGGGTGGGGACCTGGCCGACGGGAGGGATCGGACAGCGGCGGCTGGGGGAGGGGAGGCGGGCTCGGCGGCCGCGACGTGGGCGGAGGGCTGGAGGGTCGTCGGGGGGGGGGGGGGGGGCGGAGGAAGACCGCCCCTCACGCCTACCCAAAAAATAACTAGAAACGCAGTTACTGCTGTAGTGTTTAAATCTTAACATAGATCATGAAATAATACGCGTATTATTTTCATCCTTAAGTGGATCATTTATCCTGCCCTTGCACACATTGTTGTCAAATTCTGTAAAATAAAATGATTTTCGGAAATACCCGAATCGACAGGGGCTCAAAGACTCAAAGCAAATCCCTCTATTATTTCTCTTGCTATGGCTTCACCTAACCCAGCAAATAACCCATCTTCTTTAAATACACGCACTATTCATACAAGATTGATACTTGTTTTCAAAGGCTAAAGTTTACTCCAAACTACTGTTTTTAGACATTCTTCTTTTGAATCTAGAAGTGTTTCTGTATTTGAAAGAGTTTATCTCATTTTAAACACTACAAAAGGAAAAAAGACATGAGTGCAAGGTACACTGCCTCCCCACAAGCAATCAAATGCAAACCATAACACAAATGACTCACAACTGCAGTGCTCTATAAAAAAGACGACTCTCATTACTCTATTGGTAGGAGGGTTGGGCTTTTTTTTTTTTTTTTTTTTTTTAACCCAACGAAATATTTAGTTGGTCTGTGAACAAAGTTACAACATTAAGTCAGATTTGATACCACAGGAAATGAAACTGATTTGGAGAGTTTGGGTTTTCTTTTCTTTTCTTTTTTCTCTCTCCTTTTTTTTTTAAGCAGTGGAGCTAGAAATAGCTACTTGTATAGTAAATCTCCCTGCCATGCAAAACTTTTCTTTAAGTAGGTGAAAGGTGACGTTTCTGAGCCAGCCTCAGGCTAAAAGCAAGGGCACCCTTCCCAAGAGAATTTCTAAAATCAGTGAAGGCGTCTGAACTTGAACTAGGTGGAGTGATGATGCACGGAGCAAAGAAAGCTCACTCACCTTGGGCCCCAGGCCAATTTAGCGACCTAAAGGAATGGATACCTGACTCAGGCAACCTGTTTTTCCACGAGAAAATGTGTTCAGTTGCTGCTAATCTATAGAGATGCTATCAAAGGATAGGCCCTGAAGACTAATGGAATGCAGAATTATCTAAAAAGATCACCATTTTTCTGCATGCAGAGGGAAGTATAGTAGAAGGGGTAGTTCCAAAACCAGGAAAAGCCTCTAGGAAAATAAGTAATTTCCAAGTGAGGAAAGCAAATATAAATATATATGTATATATATATTTTAGGAAAACCAATATTAAACCTTTTTTCCCATCAATAAGCACAAAGCAAACTAATAGAATTCCAGCAACATCTTAACATCTTCATTAGCTCTTTCTATATCATAAAATATGTGCGTATATACATACATATATATGACATTTTTAAAAGAAAATATTCCTTGCAATTAAAATTCTAAATTCTCATCTTGTTAGCTTAGGCTAAACAGAAATATAATTTTTCTAGTCTCTAGAAGTTTTGCTTTTTAAAAAAATAGTACATGCACAGTTGCTTTTCTTTTAGAAAAGTTTTCAGTATATTTTTATTTTTATTTAGAGCGTTTGAGAGTTATGGAATTTGGCTTCACTTTCCCTCTTTTTAGAAAAACTCAGTTCAGAAACTATAACGGCCAACTCAAAAACATCCAACAGTACCTTTTATAGTTTTGTTATTTTACCAAATTACAGGGGAATTCAGGGAGATGTCTTTGTAATTCTCAAGAACACTTAATGATCTGTTTTATGTGAAGGGTCGCAGAAATAGTCTGTGACCGTGTGGCAAACTACTGCTAACATTTTCCATAATCATTATAATGTAAAACCAGGGCCAGCCAGTGTTCAAAAGTTTAACAGAAACCTTTTTGTTCTTTCATTTCTGGGAATTGAGGAGTGGGGGAGCTGAGGTAGCAGAAGTTACTCTATGCTTGAGTCAAAATGGTTCTGACTTCAAAGAGCAAAACACTCAACAGAAAACTATGGCATTTATTTGCCTCACATAAAGATAACTCAAGAGGCAGGGCAAGTCCAAGATGGATCCAGAGACTGCCATGTGACTGAGGATCTGAGCTTTGACCATCTTTCACTCCATCTCAGCATATCGGCTTCATCCTTAAGCCATCTTAGTCACAGATGGCAGTCGTGGTTTCAGGTGTCACATGAAGACACAACAGCATCTGGCCAGAAACTAGGGGCATGTTTCCTAATGCCAGTTCTTTTTTTTTTTTAAGATTTTATTTATTTATTTGAGAGAGAGAGAATGAGAGACAGAGAGCAGGAGAGGGAGGAGGGTCAGAGGGAGAAGCAGACTCCCTGCCGAGCAGGGAGCCCGATGCGGGACTCGATCCCGGGACTCCAGGATCATGACCTGAGCCGAAGGCAGTCGCTTAACCAACTGAGCCACCCAGGTGCCCCGCCAGTTCTTATTAAGGAGGAAATCCTTTCTCAGATGACTGGCTACAGACTGATCCTGAAGTCCTATTGGTCGGAGTTGGGTCACATGTTCACATCCTAGCTGCAAGGGATGCTGGGAAAGTGTTTGCAGTTTTGGCCTACCTCTCTAATGGAAGGCAGGCACCGTCAACACGGAAGCAGTCAGGGGAAGGAATAAATATGAGAAAGAAAGCCTTATCAGCAGTGTCTGCTACAGCTATCACCTGAAAGTACCCATCTCTGACTAAAAGTGCTCAAACAATAAAACCATCTGTTAATCTCTCTTAAAATGCCCAGAGAAAGGCAATTCCAGGGTTGCTTCGAAGGCTCACTGGTGTTATCGTGAGGAACTAGCTCCTTCTGTCTCTTCGCCCAGCCATGCTCAGCGTTTATGTTCTCTCCCTTCGTGGTTACAAGATGGCTGCACGGTTCCGAGCATTATGTTTACACAATACTTCCCAACCCAGAAGGGAACGGCAGCTTCCCCTACGTGTCAGTATGTGTTTCTCCGGGAGCCCCATCTTTCTAAGATGCAGTCAGCCCACTTCCCCTAAACCAGTCACTAACAAATGAAATTGCCCTGATAAACTTAGCTCACTCATACATCGTCTACTAGGGCTGGGAGAGGCTCGTCTAGCAACTGGAAACACAACATTGTTTGTCCTCTCATTCAAACTATATGAAGGGCATTTTGAAGGACAGGGCCCCACTCCAAAAGAGGATCATCCTCAAGCTGGCTCTTAAGCACCGCTGAGACCTTTAAGAGTTTTATCAGGCAGGGGGTACCTGGCTGGCTCAGTGGGTAGAGCATACAACTCTTTTTTTTTTTTTTTTTTTATTCATGAGAGACAGAGGCAGAGGGAGAAGCAGGCTCCCCTCGGAGCAGGGAGCCCGATGCGGGACTGGATCCCAGGACCCTGGGATCATGACCTGAGCCGAAGGCAGACGCTTAACTGACTGAGCCACCCAGGCGTCCGAGCATACAACTCTTGATCTCAGGGTCATGAGTTCAAGACCCACATTTAGTGTAAAGTTTACTTAAAAAAAAAAGAGAGAGTTTGATCAGGCAGTACTTATTGGGAATGAAGTATTATGATAGGACCCATGGATCCTATAGTCACAGGCCCATCATTGCTACTCTGCCATAAAATGAGTCCCTTGATGGCAGAACGATGTTATGCAAGATTCCACGATGGCAAATCAGACACTCTCTGAGCTCTGAGACTGTGGTACTGCCAAGACTCAGTGGGCAAGATTGGCAAATCCATACCCAGATTTTGTATTAGCCCCAGTAAAGACAAATAACTGCCTTACACACTGGTAGGGAGAAAGCCCTGGGGTGGAGATTCACGGTGTCATCAGCATACACTGAACATATGAATATGATATGTGCAGAGCACCAACAGCATCTGCTACAGGTGGGCAATCAATTGTCTGCCATTTATCCTTTTGTTAAAAAAAAAAACTGGAATGTATTTCAAGGAATTTTCCAGTTACTGAATTTTAAGGAAAGAATCAAGAAAATTCTAAAAGGTCCTGTGTGTCCAAATCCTGTGGTCCTGTCTTTCTAGAAGCACTTCTTTGCAACACAGACATCAGATGCAGGAGGAATATGCATGGTAATCATGGGGTGAGGTATCACAGTGGGATACCCTCATACCCACTCTAGCCTGTAAAGATCTCTAGGGATTGAGATTTTTAATGTCTGTGTCCTCAATGACACTGGACTGCATCAACACTATCAGTACATTCTTTCTTCAGTGTAAGCTAATTTAATTTTGTTTCACTTTAGTGATTAAGAACCTACTACTTTCCTTGTAATAACCCTTCATATTCATGAGATACTTTAAAGCCCTCTTTTACTTTTTCTTTTCCAGGCCGAACAATCTTTTTTTTTTCCAAATGCCCTATCTTCTATCCCTTTTACCATTTTTATGGTTTTTCTCCATTCTTCATCTTTTGGGGGACAAAACATAATACCTAAACTTTAATGGGGGCCTGACAATTGTAAAATACACTGAAAGAATCTATTCCCAGCCCTTACTCACCAGAATTCCATTAAAATAGGCTAAAATTAATTAGCTTTTTAAAGTAACAACACATACTTTCTCATTCCTAGCTCATTTTGATTAATGATAATTTCCGGTTAAGGCAGTGAACATTTATTAGCTACACATTTGTATATGTCTAAAAGTCTCTTCAAATACATTGTTGGGCTTGACTGCGCTCTATGTGGATGTCTCTGCATAGATAGTCTTCTATATTATCTTTATTAAACTTTTTCTGTAATTTGTCAATTCTCTTGAATCTCCTTTCCATTTTATAGATGTAAAGAACTCTGAATTCAGGCAGTTATAGTAAACTTTCCAGAACAGTTGGTTTTCTATTATTTTTTAAAGGTATTTTGGAATAGAGACTTGATGTATTTAATTAAAAAGAGATAACTGAGAAATAGCAGTTAGAATTAAGTTTGGCTACATGTAACTGAGAATGCAAAATAATAGTGGCTGAAGCATACAAGGACTTTAATTCCACATAAAAGGAGAATGGCAACTCCATGAAATCATCAGGGACCCAAGATATTTCTCTCTTTCTGCTATTCCTCATGTGTGGCTTTTTCATGTGTGACTTCCATGCTCAAGTTCATAAAATACAAAATAGCTGCTGGAGTTCCAGCCATCACATCTACCTTCTAAGCATCAGGAAGGAAGAAAAGAAGAATGTAAAAGGCACGCAACTCCCAGTAATTCTCTTTAGGCAATTAAAAGAATTGTGAAATTGTTTTTCCCACACATCTCACCTTACATCCCATTGACCAGAAAGACTGGAATATGAAATTTCCTAGAAGCACACATTACCATCTATATGAAATCATGATTCTTTTACTAACCATGAAGGGAAGAACAGTTATTGGGTAAGCAACTTACAGTCAGCCCCCTTGATAGGGGTGGGGCAACTGATGGAAAGCACAATATGGTGAGCACTGAAATACACACCTTTAACCTGATGTTGCTCAAGTTCTTCCTAGGACCAACAAAAGTGCTTCTGTTTGTTTCCACCTTTGATTTAGAAGTTTGTGACAATCAAGAGCAATGGTTCTACATTTTTCTGATAAAGAGCTTTCATACAATTGTGAAATGAATAAATAATCCCTGAGCCTTCTCTTCTTGGGAACCATCTATCTTAATTTTTTTTTGCAGTTCCTTACTGAACTTACTTCTCGTTTCTTTCATCCTTTTGGCTTCTCTTCTCTGGCCCTACTATAGTTTTTTTATATCATTATAAAATATTTGGAAGCAAGGCTGGGATTCAATGCTCTAATTAATTGAACAATTGTTCAACAGATATTTACGTGCCACCAGATGACAGGTACTGTGCCAGATGCTGCAAAGATAGCACTTACCAAGACAGAAAACATCCTGACCTTTAAGGAGCTTATATTCTAAGATAGGATCATTACCATAAATAAATAAAAATAGTAAACAAAATAATTACAGAGTCAAAGGTGCTCTTCAGAGCTTTGCGGGATAACTGGAAGAAAGGAGGAACAGACACTTTTGGATGGAGAGGTCAGGGAAGACAACTCTTGGGAGGTGACACTTAAGCCCTAAGGAGGAAACAGCTGATATTTTTGGCAGGAAAATCGTCTTTCCACTCTAGAGCACTGCTACCAGAGACTAGGAACACATTCTTGTATCCCGTGGACTTGACCTGGCCTTTTTAGAAATTCTGTCCAGTTTGCAGAATCAATAAATATAACAAGGAACACAGTCCTATCATCTAAAGGTTCATTAGATCTTGCTTTGTCATTTAAGGCATTTAACTTAAATGTCAAGTGCTCTGTGAAGCTCCCAAGCGAAATTACTTGTCCCATTTTCTGTGTTTTGTTTGTGCCATTGGTTTGTCGGTTAGGCTTCTTAAGGTTCCGAAGAATAGGAAATGGAAATTAAACTTGCTTAAGCAAATGGAACTCATTGGCTTACAAAATTAAAGGG
Source organism: Mirounga leonina (assembly GCF_011800145.1). Taxonomy (NCBI): domain Eukaryota; kingdom Metazoa; phylum Chordata; class Mammalia; order Carnivora; family Phocidae; genus Mirounga; species Mirounga leonina. The sequence goes on from NW_023270377.1 coordinate 14,718,052, forward strand.
AGTTTATCTGCCCTCAGGGACAGCTTGATAAGGAGCTATAAAGAAATCAGAAAGAGCAAATTTGACTCTCTCCATTCCACAGGTCGGCTTCTATTGGCGTTGGTGTAGGTGTTTGAGGACCCTGGGGCAGCAAGACGGCTAGAGGCCCTTGCAGGCTCCTGGCTCACTGGAAATTCTATCTCTTCTCAAAAATCTCATTTCCTCCTGAGATACTACATGTCCTTCCCTGCCCAATCTCCGTGCCCAGAACACTCTGCTCTGGCCTGACCTGCCTGACTTGCTCCACCCTGAGATCCTCAAGTGGAGTTCAGGAGTCCACACCTCAAAAGCGCTGAGGAAGTGTGACGGGGAGACAGACGGAGATTCTCCACAGGGAAATCAGAGTGCAGTTACTAGTAAAAATGAAAGGAAACCAAGAACACCACCAGGAGCTTAGCGCCTCTTGGGCCATAGTATGGTCAGTTGTGTCTTCCTCTTTCTCTGACTCCACGATGAGCTGTTTCAGAAGAAGCACATCTTCAGCTTTTCATCCCGAAAATACACACAATGTGTTGGTAGATACACCTGTACCACGTTAGTAAATATTTGTTGAATTCAACTACTGAATACCGTACACATGTGGGTAAGTTTGGAGGGCTCCATACACAAATGCTAGTTTTTATAGTACCTTTAAATTTCTCACAAGACATCAAACTGTTTCTTAGCAGTTTGACAGAAAGGCTGTCTTCACACTACATTTATTTCCATTATTTCGTCTGTGATAGCTTGAGTTTATCTTAATATTCATTCCTTCCATAATGAATTCATACCTACACATTTTCCCCCCACATTTCAATCCACATTTGATTGACCATTTCATAAGCCTTTTAATCCCTTCCAGTCTGCTTCAAAGGATGCTGTGTGCAAAGGTAGCATCACCTGGGAGCTCATAAGAAATGCAGCGTCTCGGGCGCCTGGGTGGCTCAGTTGGTTAAGCGACTGCCTTCGGCTCAGGTCATGATCCTGGAGTCCCGGGATCGAGTCCCGCATCGGGCTCCCTGCTCGGCAGGGAGTCTGCTTCTCCCTCTCCCGCTCCCCCCTCTTGTGCTCTTTCTCTCTCTCACTCTCTCTCTCAAATAAATAAATAAAATCTTAAAAAAAAAAAAAAAGAAATGCAGAACTCAAGCCCCAGCCCTGACCTACTAGAACCAGAGCTGTATTTTAACAAGATTTTTCAGGAGATTCATAGACACATTAAAAATTGGGAGTCACTGGTCTCCTACTCTAACTAGTGCCTTCCATTAGAGATCTAATGGAAGCCACATATGTGATTTTATATTTTCTGGTAACCACACTTAAAAATTACCAAGAAAACAGCCAAATTAATTTTAGTAACATATTTTATATAACTCAATATATCCCACAATATCATTTAACTTATAATCAATATAAAAATTATTAATGAAATACTTTCAGGGGGTGCTCTTTTAAATCAGATGTTCATTTTATACTTAGAGTCTACCTCAATTTGGATTAGCCACCTTTCAGGTGCTCAACAGCCACATATGGTTGGTTAGTGGCTACCGTATTGATCAGCAGAGCCCTGGAGAGTAAGATGCATGAAAACAATACACCATGTCTCTTTCACTCTCCACTGTATCCCAGGGCCTAGCCCGGTGCCAGACAGGTAGGAGATACCCAAGGTTTGTTGAATTAATAAATTGACAGGAGAAATATTTAAAATATTTAATAGCACAGCAAAAGCACTGACCGAACAGTGTAGGTCTCTGGACCAATCAAAAATGAGAAAGACTGTCAGCAATCAGTACTGCTACATTGGTGGGAACTGATATACTATCAGCCAAGATTGTACGTGACCTGGTCCAAACCCTTCCTATCTCAAATGAGAACAGAGTCCAAACAGGTTAAGTGATTTCTGCACAGTCACACATTCTTTATGGCAAAAACTAGGATTAGACAATCAGGTCTCAACTTCCAACCCAGAAAGGCTTCTGTGATATTCATTCATTTGTAAGCACCTACTGTGTGCAAAAGCACCATGTTGGGCCCAGTAGGAGAAGAAGCATAAAAAGAATGATATTCATGTGCTTCCAAGAACACCCAGCCAACTAAGATCATTTTCATCTTCAGGGGGCCAGAAACTTCAAGTCAAGCTTATTTAAATTTAAAAAGGCATTTATTCAGTCCTGTAATTGAAACCCTGAAGGTAGAGTTTCCTTCTGGAAACTCTTAGTGTTTCTATTTTCCTCCTTCTTATCTTGACTTGAAAACATTTATTATTTGTATTTGTCTTACTACTGGGGTCATGACCTGAGCCAAAGGCCAACACTTAACCGACTGAGCCACCCAGGTGTCCCTTACTTATTTATTTGTGAGAGAGAGAGAGAGAAAGAAAGAGAGAGTAGAGGGAGGGGCAGAGGGAGAGAGAGAATCTCAAGCAGACTCCCCACCAAGCGTGGAGCCTGACGCGGGGCTTGATCTCATGACTCTGAAATCATGACCCACGCCAAAATCAAGAGTCGGACGCTTAACCGACTGAGCCACCCAGGTATCCCTCTTTCATTCTCTTAAAGATGGAAACACCAGGCAGACAGAATTGAGAGCTACGGTCAAAATCAAAACAGAGAAGTCATTTTAGTGTTTCTATTTTCCTCCTTCATATCTTGACCTGAAAACCTTTATTATTTGTATTTGTCTTACTATAATAGGGAGTTTTAGTCCAGAAATTTTTCATGAAATAAGACCATGCCATCCATCTGACTTAAAAGAAAAAAAAACAACAACAAAAAACTACAGGTAAAGATTGTTTATTTGCATCTTGCTAGTTTATATTCCTGTTTATACCAGATCTCTAATGATCTTGTATACTTTTCTAGGCTCCATAAACAAATATGAAAACATTTTATATGTTTTATATTTTATCTGTTTTATATACTTTCTATGTAATTTCTAAGCCACAAAACTCTAGTATTGATTATAACATCACACCTTGCTTAAAAGCTTATTTCTTTTTTTTTTTTTTTAAGATTTTATTTATTTATTTGAGAGAGAGAGAACGAGAGACAGAGAGCAGGAGAGGGAGGAGGGTCAGAGGGAAGAGAAGCAGACTCCCCGCCGAGCAGGGAGCCCGATGCGGGACTCGATCCCGGGACTCCAGGACCATGACCTGAGCCGAAGGCAGTCGCTTAACCAACTGAGCCACCCAGGCGCCCCCTAAAAGCTTATTTCTTAATCTAATATAATTTGTGGAAGTATCAAAAGTTAACTGGAAGTATAGTGAGAGTACCTAATTTATTTAGGAAAGCCTACCTGTGACTTTAATACCTTGTTACTTAAAATATGTTTCCATGGACTGGCAACATCAACTTCATCTGGGAGTTTAGTGGAAATGCAGACTCTCCCGTCCCCTCCCAGATCTACTGAATCCAGAATCTGCATTTTAACAAGATCCCTAGGTGATTCCTGTGAGTTTGAGAAACACTGATTCACCATTGGTGTCAGCTCATCCACCACCAGTTGTAGATGTGCTTGTCACTGAGCTGAGAGCCGGGCACCGAAAGAAGAAAACCACTGGCCCAGAGAACAAACAGAGCATCTCCTGATTTCTAGTGCCTTGGCCCACCAAACAGGGACATAACGGAGCTGTCCACAGATGGAGGAAAGCAGGCATAAAGGTAATGGAAGGACAGACCTCAAGTTTATCATGGTTGTTTGCTACTCATCCAAAAAGCAGAAGCTCCCAAACCCCCTGAGCTGCACTAAGAAAAAAAACTGTGTGGGTGTAAATGTTTTAAAGAACCATGTTTCTCCAAAAGTGACCCACAGCTGTCTTAAAGACAGCCTTCCTGATTCCCATGCCGACATGGCCCTGAGTGACCCAAGCAAATACCCACATTGTCCGAACATGCTTCCCCACCTCGTTTTATACCAGTGTTATTAATTCAAGAAACTCAAAGTGATCCACTGCACCTGTGTTTTAACTACAAAAATTACAAATTGGCATTTACCCACTTTTTAATCAGCTACTTCTAGCAAGGGCAGAAAGAAGTAAAGCACCACATGGACAATTAGTGAGAATGTGTTGCTTTTGATGAGCTATCCTGATATAGCCCTTCCTTTTTTTTTTTTTTTTAATAATCTCTATGCCCAATGTGGGGCTTGAACTCGTGACTGCAAGATCAAGAGTCACATGCTCTACTGACTGAGCCAGCCAGGCGCTCCATCCAATGTAGCTCTTACTGCCACTATCAAAGAATCTCTGAAAAAGAGTAGTTTCCCTCAATAGTTTAGGATATGTTTACTAAAGGTAATGATGTGACAAACATACTCTCACAGGGGATAAAGACCTTGATACATAGAATGTCAAAGCTCTATTTTAATCCACACGATCGCAGTAAAATTCTAGCTAGATCATTTATAAAAGATTACCTCTAGCATAAACATTTGTCATATTGTCTTCCCAGCAGCCCTTCCTTTCTATTAAAAGCCATCACTTCCCTTTGGGGAAGGGCCCCGCCTCACTCTGTGTTTCTGGCCACAGGGCTTGTCACCGAACCTTCCCCACACTGGCCTCGCAGGGACTACAAAACCCAACCTGCCAATCAGAACAATGTGTCCCTCAAGCCATAGGTATTGGCTCAAGGCAGTCACGTGATCCGGGACCAATCAGAGTCCATCCCTAGCATTTTTTCCATCTTTATCCAGAGAAAGAGGCTGAATTGGGATGGGTTGAGCCTAGAGTTTACCAAGTCCAAGTCAAGTTTCTCTCAGAAGCCCTCAGGCTAACACAGCTTAGGGAAGAGATGGGAGTGAGAAACCCCAAATCTGGTGGTTCTTGAGGTCAACTCCTGCCCACCACTATTTTGACTGGTAAAATGAGTCAGTGTTTGTGTGTGTGTGTGTTTGCCTAAGCTAGTTTTGGATCATTCACAACCTAAACGTCCTAGTATACAAACAAGAAAATGAAAGGAGGACTTCAAAATGAAATTCATTGAAGCTTAAGAAGGTAGCTTGTTACTACTGTGAAATTGAGGTTATATCTTTTGTCAACAGAATCATTTAGCCTTTACCAGGAGTCTGCATACCTTCTATCTCCCCATCTCTGTAAAGTAGGAATCTTATTTCCAGTGCTCCTTTTCTCCCTGCACTAGGTCAGGCAAGCTCAGGTTTCTGAGTCAACACAGCAAAAAAGAAGTGGAAAGCAATGTTTCCTTTTAGACAGATCTGCCTGAATTGCTCTCTCCTCCTTTATCCTGATTAACTGGATGAATGGTGTGAAATTTCCATTGTCTACTCTTTAAACCAAAATGTTAAGATGGAAAAATCACATTCATGTATTGAATCAGTGTTTTACATACATATTTTGTTAATTATTAAAATAAATACCCCGATGACACTAACACAACCATCCTCCCAGTCACCAGGATTTGAGCAGCAGGGATGGAAAAACCGGGAAGTCAGTGAGGTGTGCTTGTGACGTGGCCCCACTGAGTGCTTTGTCTCACACGTACTTTCAATACCCTGGCAGCCCAACCCTCCCTATTCAGGCTTGTGCACAAAGATTTCCTGCCCATCCTCACCCTTTGAAACTTGCTTATCCTGCATCTCATTACCTGGAGGCATATTCTCTGTTTGTGTCATAACTTAATCCTTTAATCTTATGACCCTGACATGGAAAAGTTTCTAAAATATATTGCTGTTTGGCAAGATACATAATGAAAATGCAGAGAAAAGGACTGGGAATGTATACAACATAATGAAGGGGAGGGAATGGCGAGGGGAGATTGTGGGATGAGGGTGGATTTTCACCTTTTGTTCCTTGTATTTCTGTATTTTTGGAATCTTTTACATGAAGCCCATATTTGTACATTAGATACATAACTTTTAAAAAAAATGAGTGAGGAAAAACATGAGAAAAGCCATAGTTTTGCTCATCCTTTTTTTTTTAAAATGCTGAGTTTTGTGGGGTTTTTTTTTAATTTTATTTATTTGAGAGAGAGAGAGCACAAGAGGGGGTAGGGTCAGAGGGAGAAGCAGACTCCCCGCTGAGCAGGAAGCCCGATGCGGGACTCGATCCCAGGACCCCGGGATCATGACCTGAGCTGAAGGCAGTCACTTAACCAACTGAGCCACCCAGGCACCCTTGCTCATCCTTCTTTTCCCAGGATGCTGTTCAATAGCAACCTTTTTTCTTTTTTTTTTTAAGATTTTATTTATTTATTTGAGAGAGAGAGAACACACACAATTTTGGGGGGGGGTGCGGTGCAGAGGAAGAGGGACAAGTAGACTCTTCACTGAGCAGCAGAGCCTGACTCAGGCTCAGTGTGGGGCTTGATCCCATAGCCATGAGATCATGACCTGAGCCAAAATCAAGAGTCAGATGCTTAACTGGATGAGCCACCCAGATGCCCCATCAATAGTGACCTTTCAGAGAAGATTGCTAAACACATAGAAGGGATTGAAGGAAAGTGCCATTTCAGATATCCCTAGGATTGGGTGACAGAGTGAGAGGAGAGGTGTTTCTGCAGTTGGAACTTTACCTTTAGCATGGATGTGGGCAGACCTTTGTAATCACAGTCACATCATATAGCCACCAAGTAAAACAATCCTTGATGTTCTTCTGCGAGTTCATAGTGAGTTATAGTAAGTGTTTAAAGAATGCAAGCTGAATAAAGGGTAGCCTCTGGAGGGGAATGGTCAAGTAAAGTCAAGGGGACTTTTTGCCTTTTCTATATTTCCATTTTTACATGAAGAATGTATTAGTAATTAAAATTAGTATAAAACAAAGTCCATTGTGAAACATTTTTTGGCAAGTGAGAATGGGATGGGGACTAGATGTGCCCCATCTAAGTGCGCCATAGTTTGAGATCCACCCCTCCCTCTAGGGTACTCTTTCCTCTGCTACATGCCTAGAGGGTCAGTGACCTTAAGCCCAGAGGGTCACTGGGTGAAATGATTTGGATGGAAGGAAACACATCCTTGTCGCAGGACCACAGAACAGGAGGGGCCTGTCTACTCACTTTTCCCCCGCTGGATTTACTAACTACCCTGATTTCAGTACTAATAAAGCCTTTTTGGGTTGCAAGTGACAGACAACCAAATTGAATTACCTTGTTCAAAAAGGAGAATTTATTTTATCATGAGAAACAAAACAAAACAGGTTCGGCTTCATGCAAAGTTGGATTTGGCACATTATCATCAGCAATTTGATTTTCTGCCTTGCAGCTCTTCCTCCTTTTGCCTGGGCTTCATTCTCAAGTCTTTTCCCACATGGAGACCAAGCTGGTAACCAGCCACAGCAGGTTTATAATTCTGCCTTGTATTTGCACCAAGTAACCTCAGTAAATACAGAAAATCTCAGTTTAGCTCCAGAGAAGGTCCTGGTGTTTAGTGTCATTGATCTGAACCAATTGGCGAGGGAAAGGAATGGAATGCTCTGATTGGACAGGCCAAGGGCATGTGTCTACTAATGGTGTGGAAGCCTGGGATCAGCCCCACCTGAACCACAGGGATTGAGTTGGTGGAGAAGGGTTGGTGTCCCAAAGGACATACCAAGATACAAAGGGAAAAACTGTGCTGGAAAGCAAAAACGAGAAATGTCTACCAGTTTCCCTGATATGTAGTCACACAGAGTAATCCAGTTTCATTATCATTACTCTCTTTCTTATGACTCTAATGTCTCTCTAACATGCTCTGATTTTTGGTTCTCAACCAATTCATCTTTTCTTTCCAAACTTGGAGTCTCAAGGAGCTCTCAGGGCATTGTTGTTAATGCCGGGAGGGATTGCTTACCAGTCCCCTATGATCTGGACTGAGAAAGAATAATTTTCCAGGCGAGGAACATTCATTCAACATGTCTTTCATTCCTTCTAGGTATCAAATTGTTTGACCCAGATCCTACCTACAATAAGTAGCCTCGTGATGGTGCTATCCAAGAAAATCAGTATTAAGACAGCATGATAAGCAGTAGAGTTCTGCACCCTACTGATAAGGCTGATAAAGGAACTTTATGAAGGAGAAGCTTCAAAATCAGCCCACGGCCATCAAGACATGCTTCTAAAAGAAGATATGCAAACTATGTCCCTAAGGACCCATAAGCATTCAGCAGAGGGGTGGAAGATGAGGGGGTACATGGACCTTCCGAGTGGAGAGAACAGTACGCGTCAAAGCACAAAAGCAAACTGGGCCATGGTGTATTTTTGGAATTATGAGCTGGCCAGGATAACCACAGCTCAGGGGGTGTGTAGCAAAGTGGTCTGAGACAAGGCGGTAAAAAACACAAATGAACTCGTCACCCATGTCAAGGCTGGATGTTTGAGAGAGATCTTGCAAGCAAGCATTAGCCACTGAAGACTTTAAGGCAGAAGAAAAATATGACTAAATGTGGTTTTGTTTGTCCACTTTCTGGAGAACAGATTGCAGAGGAATAAGCCTGGAGGCAGGAAGACAAATACAGTCTACTTCAGTGGTCCTGGTAGGTTTTGATAAGGAGGAATTAATTAAACAAAGCACAGTGAGATAAAGAAAATGGGGAATGATTAGCAACATGCAGGAGATAGAGTTGACAGGACAGAAAAACTAGGGTGGGGGGGAAGAGAGAGGAGAAAAGGGGAGAGTCCAGGAGGGTTCCCAGGTTTCTAGCTTGGGTGACCGGTTGGTCGATGCTGTCATTCCAGCAGAAATGAAGGTTTCAGAAGAAGATGATGGATACAGTTGGGGACATCCAGGTGGAGAGGTATAATGGGTCTAAGAGCTGTCAGGACTGGAAATGTAGATGTCATCAGGGACTGGGGGTAGCTGAAGCCATGTTTGTGGATGGGTCAGTCAAGGGGATGTATAATATGAAAAGGGAAGTGGGAAGGACAGAACCCCGGGTATCACCAACATTTAAAAGTCCAGTAGATAAAGAGGAGTCAAAAAGAAGACAAAGGGGAAGGGACTAGAGGATGCAATAAGGATGCTGCTCACCAGGAGGGGCAGGTTCTCTTTTTGATAGCCATTTGCAATTCTCTTTAGGAAAACCGCCCCATCTCCTCCCACTCCACCTCTTCACCGCTGAAGCTGCAGATTGGGACTCAGGATAAGGAAAGGCTTTGGGGTACCTGGCTGGCTCAGTCAGTACAGCGTACAGCTCTTGATCTCGGGGTTGTGAGTTCAAGCCCCATGTTAAGTGTAGAGATTACTTAAAAATAAAATCTTAAAAAAATTTTTAAAAGGCTTTGAAGCATATGCAGAAATGCTGCAGCCCCAACACAATAGCCAGCTTGTACTGTGACATCATTTTACTCGTTTCTGTCCTCCCACGTGTTAACAGGTAATTTTTGCTCACTTCTGGATTTTTGACTGTCTTCCAGATGACTGAGGTCGCAAATATATGAAGCATTCCAGTGACACTTTCAAGGCATAACTTATCTTTACCAATAGTCAACTGGACTGGAGAAAACTCTGCTCAGTTTCCCTTCAGAACCAGGAAATTCACCTTTATGGGACCCACAGGCCCTTCTTCCCTACTCACCTGGATCTGTTGTTATAAAGAAAGGATGGATATTGGTGTTTGGGTTATCTTGGTAGATCATAGATAGAGAAATCTATGTATTGTCTACTTAGCTCTGGGGAAGGACTAGGACTTGAATCCCAACCCAGCTCTGTCAGTTAGTAGCTATTGGCCATGAGCACCTCTCTGAGCCTTACTTTCCTTAGTTGTCAAATGGAGAAAATAATTTTTCCCTCATAACACTGTGCAAAGATGAAGACGACATGAGATCATCCAATGGGTGTAGAGCTCCTTGTTTCATGTCCCAGGTTCCGTGTGAAAAGAAGAGAATAATTATAAAATTGATTCTTCTTTCTTTTTATTTTATTGTAGTAAAATATAGATAACGTAAGATCTGCCGCTGTTAGGTGTACAATTCAGTGGTGTTAATTACATGCATAATGTTGTACAACCATCACCACTGTCCATTTCCAGACATTTTCCTTCACCCCAAATAGAAACTCTGTACCCATCAAACAATTAACTCCCATTCTCCTCTACCCTTAGCCCCTGGCAACCTAAAATCTACTTCTTGAGCCTATAAATTTGCCTATTACAGATATTTCATGTAAGTGGAATCATACATGTGTGTCCTTTTGTGTCTGGCTTATTTCAGTTAGTACAATGCTTTCAAGGTTGATCCATGTTGTAACATGTCAGAACTTCATTCCTTTTTATGGCTGACTAATAGTCCACTGTGTGTACATAGAGCATTTTGTTCATCCATTCATCTGTTGATGGACACAGGGGTTGTTTCCACCTTGTGGCTATTGTAAATGATGCTGCTATGAGCATTGGTGCACAATGTTTGAGTCCTTGTTTCCAGTTCTTTGGGGTATATACCTAGGACTGGAATTACTGGGTCTTATAAGAATTTCATGTTAAACTTTTTTGAGGAAACACCGAACTGTTTTTCACAGCATTGTACCTTTACATTTCCACCAGCAATGTACAAGGATTCCAGTTTCTCCGTATCCATACCAACACTTGCCATTTTCCTTTTTTTTTTTTTAATTATAGCCATCCTAGGAAGTGTGAAGTGGTATCTCACTGTGGTTTAATCAGGATTTAATTATCTCTGTCAATGAATGAAAAGAGTTCAAATAATAAAATCAATATAAATAATATTGATTGAATATGAATGAAAAGAGTTCAAATAATAACATCAAACCAATGGTCCAAAGACCATCTATATAAAGTGTTGTAGCACTTGGGTATTATTTGAAAGAGTCTGTGTCACACAAACCAAGGATAATTATCTGGTTTTAAAAATACATTTAAAATAATAAAGCCCCCTTCTCCTTTTCACCGCCATCCTGCTGTGTGTGGCTGACTGCTCCTCGCCATGTCTTCTCACAAGACTTTCAGAATCAAGCAATTCCTGGCCAAGAAACAAAAGCAGAATTGTCCCATTCCCCAATGGATTCAGATGAAAACTGGTAATAAAATCAGGTACAGGGGCGCCTGGGTGGCTCAGTTGTTAAGCGTCTGCCTTTGCCTTGGGTCATGATCCCAGGGTCCTGGGATCGAGCCCCACATCGGGCTCCCTGCTCAGCGGAAAGCCTGCTTCCCCTCTCACACTCCCCTTGCTTGTGTTCCCTCTCTCGCTGTGTCTCTCTCTGTCAAATAAATAAATAAAATCTTAAAAAAAAAAAATCAGGTACAACTCCAAGAGGAGGCACTGGAGAAGAACCAAGCTGGGTCTACAAGGCATCACACATCATGAGATGACACACCTAATTGGCACACATATTCAAGCTGCACAAAGATCATATGTTCCTATCCTGTCACTCTGTAAACATCCCTCCGACCTGGCCAATAGGCATGTTTTATCAGGGAAATGATTTTTCTCTGTTACTATGCTTCTATACCAGTAGGTTGGTTCAATAATAAATGTGAGACCTTCCAGCTGAAAAAATAAATAGAATAGAATAGAATAGAATAGAATAGAATAGAATAGAATAGAATAGAATAGAA